>NC_056747.1:1332125568-1332156065 GCF_019279795.1 Protopterus annectens
GACACTCTAAATTGGCCCTAGTTGTGAGTGCGTGCATGTGTGTGCCTTCTACGGAAGGTTGGGCGCCGGGCTGGCAACTCAACACTGTAAAACTCCACTGCCAATCATGAGTGGACAGGTGATCTGCTGTGGCAACCCCTAACCAGGAAAAGCCGAAAGAAGAATTGAGAGTAATGAGGTATGGCCCTTTATGCCAGTATGCTGAATTTCCAGGTGGGGACTCTAGAATGGTTACCTATCCTGCTTTAAGGAATAATAAGAACAAAATGGCAGAATTTGCTGGGAAGTACAGAGAAGGCTAGACTGTGTGTTCGCTTATTGACTCCTGCAGAAGTCAGAAACTCATAACTCTCATCTGCTCTGCATTCAGCTGACTACTTTAAATTTGCACCATAAAAAAGCTTCAGCTATGCGGTTCTACTTTTATCCCAGACATCTCTTTTTTTCTGTTTTTCATTGGTTCAGTTTTATACTTCTTATTTTTTAAAAAGTGGATGTTGATTCAAAACATGTTTAGTTTACTTTATAAGTCAATTTGAGTAATAGTTATACAGTTTTCCTTTTTTGGGCCTTTGTCCCGCACTCTCCGGTCCAACTGGTGAATCTGGACATTTTGACGCAATGTTACTACTGCCTCATGTACACAGATAACCCTCTCCTCCTACCACCAAATACTAATACGTGCGAGAGATGCAATTATACAGCCAAACTGGAGGCTAAGCTCTCTCAACCCAAGACTGAACCAGGCAGTCAAGAAGAGAAGGGAATTAATTGCATCACACCACCAGTCTCACATAGTCCTATGAAACCAGCACCAGCAAAAAACACACATAAATACATGAAAACATACTCAGAGGCTCTAAATAAAAATCTGCAAAAGCAACAGAGACCTCCAAAGCAGACATTCAAGCAACCTCCACCCCCCCAACACAAACCATGAAACACATACTTCACAAAACCAGTGTGCCACACAATCACAGCCCTTAAGGCAAAATAACATACCCAACACACTAGTAATAGGTGACTCTATAGTCAGGCACACTGACGTCCCACTCACTAGGCTGAACAAGGAGAAGGTTGCTGTTAGCTGCCTGTCAGGTGCCAGGATCCACCACATAACACAAGCACTCAGGTCACTCCAGAACAAGTACAAATACGACTCTGTCATTGTCCAGGTTGGTGTGAATGACCTGAGTCGTACCTCCCTGGACTACATGAAAAGAGATATGGAGGAGCTCTCTGATCATGTAGCCCAGACCGGTATGACCCTGACCCCGAGTAGCATTCTGCCCTCACCAAAAATGATACCACGGTATAAATTATCAATTTCAACAATTGGCTAAGCTTCTGGTGTCATTCAAAGGGGATCCAGTGTCTGTCAGCCTGGGATGACATGCTCAACAAGCCAGGCTGCTTTGCTAGAGATGGCTTGCATTTGTCACCCTTAGGCTTTCAAATACTGGCCAAGGCTCTTGCTACCCTATAGTGCCTTTTTTAGGCAAGGCTCAAAAGACAAACCCACCACCGTAAATAGCACAAGTAACAAAAAACTGAGGGTAATGCTACTCAGTGCCAGAAGTCTAAACCTCAAAATGCACACACTCGAGGCACTCCTCAGTATGGGGAAAATCCATATATGTGCAGTAACAAAAACCTGGTTTAAGGCTCTAGAGAGCACCCCAGCACTACCAGGCTACAACTCATACTATACATTTCGGCCACAAAACCCGGACCGAAATACAAAAGGCGGGGGAGTATCCATATTCATCAAGGAACCCCACACCTCCAGGTTAGTGGCACAGCAGGATGCTTCAGAGATCATCCATGTGCAACTAACAATGGGCAAAACTGCAGTCCAAATTATAGCTAGCTACAGATCACCCACCATATCCCAGGACCCCATTTCACATTTATGGAAACACTGGGAAACTAAAGGTCCTACTAAACACCCTGATATTGGGTGATTTCAATTACCCAAACATTAACTGGGAGAACTACTCAAGTACTAACTCCCTTGCCCACCATTTCTTAGAATTTATAAACTCTAACACCCTGGATCAACTGGTCAACACCCCCACCAGAGGTGACAACATATTGGACCTGGTCATCACCAACATGGGTGACCGGTGTTCCACACCAGAGGTCAACCCCTTGCTGGTTAGATCTGACCATAAACTAATCACTCTGAAGATCCACATTCTGCACCCACCCCGGGTCAAAGAAACCACTGTGAAAAACCTTTCAAAAGCAAACTTCACATTTCTTAAGACTGAGGTAGAAAGTTTCAAAGCCCCTATGCTAAAGGATAACGCTGTCAAAGCTGCAAAATCCTTTACAAATGCACTCTACGGGCACCTACAAGAATGCATGGATCATGCTATCCCAAGCAAAACCAAGACTCACTCCTCCAAGAAAAGGAAAACAGTCTGGTGGACCCCTGCCATAACAAGCTATACAATAGAAGGAGGAAACTAGTACAGAAAAGAGAAAAATCCCAAGAAGGGAAGACATCCCTGATCAGTATCAGCAGGAAACTATGATCCCTCATAAAATCATCCAAGGCTAGCTTCGAAAGAAAAATTGCCAAGGACTCCAAAGATAACCACAGGGCATTCTTTAGCTATGTCAAGAATCTAAGTGGCAATTCTCAGATCTGCTCGGAGTTAGTGCAGAATGGCACAAAATACACTGAACCGACTGATATCGCCAACATCCTATCAGACAGGTTCAGTGCAAACTTTATCCCCTCTCACCCCCAAAACCATACCAGAAGAATGTAGTACCCCTGAAATCACAGACACTCAGGTTAAAACAGCCCTCTCCAAAGCCAAAAACACAGCATCAATGGGACCAGATGGTGTCCCAGGCTGCGTCCTACATAAGCTCAAAGATGAACTAACCCCTCACCTAAACACACTGTTCAAACTCAGGCTCTCCACAGACTACGTGCCCATAGAGTGGTGCACAGCAACGGTTATTCCACTCCACAAAGGTGGAGCTACAACAGACCCTGAGAACTATCGCCCTATAAGCCTGACTAGTTTGGTCTGCAAGGCTATGGGGCGCATCATCATTGATCTCATTAACAGAGACATTGGAAACCTCCAAACACTGGACCCTACCCAGTTCGGCTTTGTTAAGGGCAGATCATGCCTTCTAAACCTGGTGGACTTTTTTGAGATAGTTACCAAGGCTGTAGATGAGGGAAAGGTGGTCCACACAGCCTATCTAGGCCTTGCAAAGGCCTTCTACACCATTCCCCATTCAGGTATTATAGACAAGCTCACCAGCCTGAACATAAACCCCTACATCACAAGATGGGTTGCCAACAGGCTCACGGACAGAACCCACATGGTAAGAGTTGCGGGAGCTAGGTATGACTCTAAACCGGTTACAAGTGGCGTTCCCCAGGGCTCAGTCTTAGGACCCCTCCTGTTTGGCATGTATTTCTCAGAGGTACAGGCAAGCACAGGAGGACTATGGCTGATCAAGTTTACAGACAAATGCAAACTAGGGGCTATAATTGACTCTCTGGCTGACACAGACATCCTCCAAAAGGCTCTCACTGAGAGAGATACCTGGTGTCAAAACCATGGCCTCAAGCTAAATGCCAAAAAGTGCATGGTCATCCCCTTTGGAAAAAACATAGTACCCACAAACTACCACATAGGTGGTAGCCCCCTAAACACGGAAGACGTAATAAGGGATCTGGGGACACAAGTAGATAGTAACCTCTCCTTTGACAATCACATTGCCAAAGTGGTGAGAAAATCCTTCTATGTGGCCCACCTAATTACTAAAGCGTTTGCATCCAGATCAAAGGAGGTCATTGTGCCCCCCTATGCATCACTCATCAGACCCATCATAGAGTACAATGTCCCATATGGGATGTACCTTACAAGACACCTGCAGAAGCTGGAAAGACCACAGAAGTACTTAACCAAGAGGATCACTGGCCTCCAACAGATGCCCTATGCAGCTCGACTGAAGAAACTCCAGCTATACTCAGTTGCATACCGCCTACTTGAAGGTGATCTCTGCCTGACATACAAGGCCATGTCCAACCCAGAATTGATGGACATGCTCCACCTAAAGAAAACCATATCCCTTTGAGCCACATGCTCTAGGGATCTAAACCTCACCACAACAATAAATAGGACATGTTGGAGGGATAGATTCCTGTCCCAGAGACTTTCCATGCTCTAGTCTAGAACAGAATTCCAATCTACATTAGGCAGAGCTCCTCGCTAACCCTTTTCAAGAGAAACCTTGACGATTGGATGGGAAACAGAAAGTATACTCCGGGGATCACTTCAATGACTCTGCTGGACAGAGGACCAGGGAACTAATCTAAGGGGGTGACAAAAGCCAACACTTTCCAGCTAGGCTTATAAATGCCTTCGAGCAGATAGCCTAGTACCTACATATGAACCTATGAACCTATGAACTTGCTTTTATTGTTATGAGGAAATCTTGAACAAAGAACTTAAGAGGTAATTTGGTCTGTTTCTCTTAAAATTTGTGTTTTTTTCTAGCAAATTGTTGTGGACTGCAGTTATGAAATAAAGTTAGACGTGGGTTTCAGATTTCATATCCCACAGAAAGGATTTGTAAATGCAAAGCTTATTTTTCTACATATGTAAGAACCATATTTAAGATCTGTCCCTGAGTTTGGTTCTATCTGTGGGGTGCGGCTTGCAGTAAATTGTACTGTGTGGTTATGAAAGCAGCTGGTTGAAATGTATTTATTTATTTGCATTTATTTACCAGAAAAGTCTGACTGGGCAAGCATAGCCCTTTTTCAGCAGGCACCTGGGGAGAAAAGCTCCAAATGACAGTAGAAATACTTCTATTACATTCAGATGCAATTACATATACTGACTAAAACATCTATTTACGGTGCTACAGTAAAGCTGCACATTGGTGAAGAAGAGTTTTCATGTCTAGTGGAAACAGTAACATACATCACATTTTGTCACCTCGTATTAAAGTTTGTTTGCAGAGCATATTATCCAGCTGATGCACATTAGCATAGCCAGTTTGTGATACAGTGCTCCCTAAGTTGGGATTTGAAGACTTCTGAATTTAAGGGAGTCTCCTGTTGTATTGTGAGATGTAGTGATAGAGACCAGTAGTTTGGTTTCTGAGCAGGGATTTCTAGCTAGACTTATTCTTGGAGCATAATTTTGATGGCAGGATATTTATTTAGGTTATATATTGCTGAGTTAAAATGGAGGTGGTTAAGGAGTTCTGTCCAATTAAGCTTTTATAGGGGCAGGCAGTGATGTGTTCAATACTGGGTATTCGTTGCAAATAGAGCTATTTTATTATAACATTTTTCTAGCTTATTTTGAATGTTGGCCTGTAAGTTAGTGAATAGTGGAGATACATACAGAATAGTAGGAGTGAGTTAGAAGTTTAGCTATAGCTTCTCTTCTTTTGTTGTTTAAGAATGGTTTATTCCTACATAGCTTGCAAGGCTTTTGATGTGTTTTTTGATAGCGGTTTGGAAGTAGATGTCATACTTCATTTTGTCAGTTGTAACTCCTAAAGGCTTTGTGTATGGGACCTGTTCAATTATGATGTTATTTAGAGAGGAGATTTTGATAGAAATATTACTTTGCAAGAGACTTTTTTGGGGCGTTTTGTAGAAGCTGAACATTTTACAACCATCATTTGATAGAAGGAAAGGACTCTAAAGTTAGTTATTGCAGTTTATGGAGACTGGGGCCATACAGATGCATTTTCAATCATATGTGTATTGGATTAGTGTGGCATATGCTTAACATCAGCATACAGATTACTGATAAATATATTGAGTATACGTGGCCCTACTATAGATCCTTGAGGTACACCTACTGCAATGGGTAGAAAAGGTGAGCATGCCTTTTGCCACATTACTGCTTGGTATCTGTTGGATAGGTAGTTGTTAAACTATGAGAGAGAGAGAGAGAGAGAGAGAGAGAGAGAGGAAGATGAGAGACTCAGAGAGGATAGTTTTAGTAATACCTTGGAATGAGACACAGCACTGAATGCTTTCAAAAGATCTAGGTACAGAGAAGGGACCAGATTCCTTGCATTGCTGTTTTTGTATCTCTGTATCTAAGGAGAGCAGTGATGGTGTATCATTGGGATGGAAGCTGTGGTGGGTTTTGTTGAGGAGCTCATTACTGCAAAAATATTCTAGTAGTTAGGAATGAATACACTTCTCCATTATTTTGGTTAAGGGTGACAATATTGCAATTGGTCTGTAGGTGGAGGAACCACCCTTATGTGGGGGATTATATATATGCATTTTTCCAAACAGAAGGGGTGTAGGATTAATACTGAAACAGGGTGTTCTATAGCTTTGGCTTCTAATTTTGGGTACTCCATTAGAAATCCATCTGCAGACAGACTGGTATTTTTGAACTTAGAGAGAAGTTTTTTAATGGTGGAAGTAGGTATGGGTTTAGGAGTGAATAGGGTTGGATTTTGAGGGGGCTATAAGAGGGTCTGCAGTTTAGGGGAGGGGGTTGTCTTTGATTAGTGAGTTTACTGCTTGCAAGAAATATTTGATAAAATTAGCTGCTATAGTTACAGGTGGTAGATCTGCGGATGGGGTTGGTTGAGATCTATGATTTTGGTTGAGTAGTTTCTGCACTGATGCCCAAAATGATCAATAATTATTTTGGTGTGTTTTCTGAAGATTATGATAATATATTTTTATAATGTTATTGCTATGTTTTGCCTTGCTTCTGAACTGCCTATATTTTAGTAGGTTGTCAGGGGTTTTGAGGGAATGCTGGGTTTTCCAAGCCTCGTCTCATTAGTTGTTTAGTTGAGCTGGGTAACCATGGGTAGGATTGGTTGAAACTCTCTTGGGGGCATGGGCATTAACTGTTTTAAGAAAGGTTTTGTTGAATTGTAAGGTGGCTTCATAACAGGAAGTGTTTTTTGAAGATTTTGCATTTCTATCCTTTTTTTGGAGCTTGTCTCCCTGGGTCTCAGCTGTAAATGGGCATTTCAGTTCCCATAAATACTTTCCTGATAAACAAAAACAAATAAATGAATAAAGGTGCCAGCTGCATGATTCAATACATAAATAAAGTTGCCTGCATAGAATTTTGTTAGGTTGGAAGTTAATTTGCATTGATGTCATTTGATTACTTGGATTAGGTGTCTGATGATGTAACTGTGTAGATTGTCAATTAGTTTGATGGACAGAGTACCTGTACTGTAGATATTGCTGGGTTGGCTTGTTACTATCTGGTCTAGAATAGAAGGTTTAGTGAAGGCTGTTATATCTAGTTGGAGTATGTATAAGTTGTGCAAACCTATATAGATTAATAGAGGTAGTGGGAATATTGGATGAGACCAGAGTCTAGTCTATGTTTAGATCACTGAGGATAAGGGTTTCATGCTGAATATTAGCAGACAGCCATGAGAATATGGCTTCAGCAGTAGAGATGTTGTTGCCTGGTGGTATTATTTCTTCATTCTTTTATGAAGAGTTTTTAATAGTCCTACCCCCATTCTTCTATGCGGGTAGTTGTATGTCTAGTAGATTCAGTACTGATTGGGTTATATTTATTTACTTATAAGTTCACTTTTTACATTAATTTATTTATTTTTTTTTACTGGGTCCTGGGTCCTCTGTTGTGTGGTATTCGATGGGCTTATTGTATTTGTATTTCTATTTTATTTTATTTTATTTTATTTAAAAAGTTTTTTACTCTGTGAACCTGTCAGGGTGTCTTTAAATTATGGTTAAGGAAGTAGTGATGTCACTATGACACACCTGACTTAGATTTTAATTAAAGGCCCAAATGTTTTATCTGTTTTTCTGAGGAAGCTGCCAGCTTGTGACACAGAAAAAAGCTCTTATTTTCATTAATAACAAGTTTTGTCTGAAAGTATCCTGTTTGCTTTGTGGGTGACTTCCAGGACGTACTTTCGACTGCTCACTTGCCGGTTTGATTTCTTTAGTGTATTATAGGAAGCGTCTTTCTGGGATTGAATTTTAGAGTAAAGATGAAGTTCCCTGCTTTATTGAATGAAGAAGATTTATACTGACAGGGTGATAATTATAGATTTCTGGAGTATATGATGGCCAGTCTGCAAGCTTTTCTAGATTTGTGATCAGCCTTGAGTATGCTGTAGCCTGACGGTATCAACTCATTATCTTTGATATTGGGTTTGGGTTTTACCAGGTTTCAGCCATTGCAAGGATGTCTGCGTTATGGTGGGATATGCATGCATTTAGTTCCATTACCATATTACAAATAATTCTTACATTAATATTAATGTAGTTTACTCTTGGGTTATTAGTATTTGGTGGATGGGTAGTTTTGGTATTACTGTTTGATGGGGTTAGGTTTGGTCCAGTTTTGTTTGTTGGGACTGGGTATGGGTGAATACCCCTTGAGGGTTATATAGCTCTTAATAAGATTGGTTATGATGTTTGGGGAGAGAATAGAACCTTAGTTTTGATTTTAGCTTTTGTGTATAATCTATAGGTTGGCTGAGTTGCATTAAAGCAGTTATGTTTGAAGAGTTCCATATAGTTGTGTTTTAGATTGTATGGACTACTGACAGAGAGGTTAATCTGTTGTTGTTGGGATTTTGCAAGGAGTAGTTATGAATGGGGTTATTGGGAAGGGATGTGTGGTAGTTAGGTGTGCTAGAAAGAGAAGAGTGATAAAGTAGCAGTGAGTGGAAGAGCATAATTGTACTGAGAGAGGAGAAAGATGGAAATGACCCGGTAGTTAGGTGATGTAAAGGAAAGAGTTTGTTAAAGTGTGGGGAATGCTATGGTATTGGTATAGTGAGGCCAAGTAAAGAAATAGACAGTAGAAGAAGATGATTCTTGCATTGGGAGTTGGATGGAGTTGTGGTTACTGACAAACCTGCAGTAGGTGGTGGTGGGTGAGAATTGGTGGTAGGGTAGGGGTGCAAAAGTGAGCCCAGGCAAAGCAAAGGTGAACAGAGTGAGGTTCACATGGGGAACATGTATGCACTCAGAAAACAATGTGTAGATAATAGGTCAATGCCTATATGAAATGAAGGTAAGTTATCTTTGAATTAGAGCAATAAACTACTTTTAAAACTAAGTAACCATGTTATGGCTACTACTGTTGCTCTTCTTGTGTAAATTAAGAAGACGTTGAGGCTTGGGTATTCATTTAAGTAGTTTATTGTATACAAACATATCAGGATGGATAGCAAGACCATTGAACTTGAACTAACTAACTGACTGACTATATACTTGCATGCTTTCACTCTGGCTGCTCACTCAAAATGCACTTTTGCGTACACATGCTCAGTACTTATATGCACATGCACATTGACTGGAATGCTTCTTAAAGGTATATCACACACTCTGATCTAAATCCTCCTTCTTTACTGAGCTGTCTCATATAAACAATGAAATTTCAATACACATGGAATTTATGCAGACACTAATAAAGAAAACAACAGCCATGTTCAGGTTGCCGTTTATCTGGTACTAGGTTTTGACATGCAACCTGACCTCATAATGTAATAGTTAGGACTGGATTTAGCAAAAGGGACAGCCACTGGGGAATATTCTGCTTGAGGAGTCTCAGGGATTTTCTCAGGAACAGAGATTGCTAATGGAATGTCTTGTGGAACAGGAACATTGGATAAGTCAGTCTGAGAGCTAGAGTCTTTGTCACAGGCAAGATGCTGTAACACTGGTTTGGACACTGATAGCAAATGTTTTTGATTTCATCTGAATTCCATTCCTTGTGATTCCACAATGTACGATCTTGGCTCTTGACGCAAACCTTTCACAAATCTGATGCAATCAAAACCTTTGGATGTCTGTATCCTCACCATTTCCTCTTTTTGTAAAGAATGGAGTGGTGAGCTGGATTTATCATAGTAAGACTTCTGAGAAAAATGCTTTTTCAACAATTGGGCTTTTACTGCTTTGTTGTTTTTAGCACATGGAACCAATAAATTGCTGTTGATTGGTGATGTGGTTCTGGTTTGTCTCGACATAAGTCTGTGGGCAGGTGAACCAAGATGATTATCATGAGGAATGTTTCTGAGATTTAGCAAGCTTAGGAAGACATTGGTATTGTCACATTTGGATTTCTCTAACAGCTGTTTTGCACTTTGAACTGCACGTTCAACCAAGCCATTTGACTGAGGGTATTCAGGACTACTCATAACATGAACAAAGTCCTACTCTTCTCCAAATTTCTTGAACTGCTGACTTATAAACTGAGCACCATTATCAGAAATAACTTTGTGCAGACTACCATGGACATAAAAATGTCTCTTCACATTAGTAATGACAGAACTGGAAGTTAGTTTAGGAAGTAAGTCAATCTTGAACCAATTTGAATAACAGACTACTAACACCAAGTAATGTTGACCATTCCACTTGAAGATATCTTTGGCTACTGTTGACCAAGGTAGTTCATGAATCTGACTTAACTGAAGTGGTTATTTTTGTTAATAAGGCTTTGTACTATTACATACTGAACAAGATGAAAGCAC
The DNA here is from genome assembly GCF_019279795.1 of Protopterus annectens. Lineage (NCBI taxonomy): Eukaryota > Metazoa > Chordata > Ceratodontiformes > Protopteridae > Protopterus > Protopterus annectens. The sequence goes on from NC_056747.1 coordinate 1,332,136,078, forward strand.
TTTCTCAATATCTCTTGACACAGAAGGCCAAAATACTAGTCCTTTCACCCTTCTTTTGGTAGAATCAGTTCCTGGGTGGTCATGATGCAAGATCTGAGTGTAGTCTTGTTGTAAGGGTTTTGGAACAATCACTTTTGCACATTTCATGATGACACCATTGTGCATCTGGAGAATTGAATCTGAAGCTGTTTGAGTTCTAAGCTCATCAAGACATGTGGAAGAAAAATGTCTCACTTCCATGACTTCACAAACAAATTGCTCATTGGTATGCTGTTCTGAGGTTTTTCTGGGCGATCTGGATAAAGTATCAGCAAGATAAAAAAGTTTGCCTTTTGTGTAGACAAGATTGAAGTTGTACTTTTGCAATCTGAGCATCATACATTGCAATCTGGCAGGAGTTGTATGAATTGGCTTTCTCAAAATAGTAATTAGAGGTTTATGGTCAGTTTTGATCTACATAAGTCGACCATGAATATAATCATGAAACTTTGAACATGCAAACACAATTGTCAAAAGCTCTTTCTCAATATGGGCATATTGCATATTGGTTTGGGTAAGAGTTTTCTATGCATAGGTGACTAGTCTACCCTCTTGAAGAATGACTGCACCTAGACCAAACTTAGAAGCATCACAGGAAAGAGTAACCGGTTTGTGAACATCATAATAGCTGAAAGTTGGTGGATTAGCAATTTTCTGTTTCAGGGCATCAAATACTCTTTGGTGTTGCTCTGACCATGACCAAATTATGTCTTTGCATGTCAGCTCCACTAACAGAGTTGAAAGTTGACTTAAATCTGAAATGAACTTGCCTAGATAGTTGACCATGCCAAGAAAATGTTGTAGGGCTTGAACACTGTCTGGAGCTGGCATCTCGAGAATGGCTGTTTTCTTGGAAGAATCTAGTTGTAAACCTGAACTGGTAAACAAATGACTAACATAAATAACTTCTCATAGTCTGAGTTTGCATTTCTGAGGATTCAGCTTAATATTCACTTCACATGCTCTTTCTAGAACGTTCTTGAGGTTTCTATCATGTTCGACTTCAACATTGCCTCCTACTAGTATATTATCTACTGTAATAGCACACAGATAACCAGAACAAATTTGCTCCATTGCATGCTGAAAGACTTCACTGGCAGAATTTATTTCAAAAGGCATTCTCTAAAATCCGTATCTCCCAAATGACATATGGAATGTAGTTAGCAATGAAGATTTTTGGACAGGCAAAATTTGCCAACATGAACTCTTTGCATCTAAGACAGAAATAACAGTGGCATTTGGCATGAGGGCAGCAACCTATTTGACTGTACGCATTGGATGATGAGGCCTTTGTAATGCTTTATTTAAGTCTCATAAATACATGTTCTGAAATCATCTGAGCATTTCTTATGAGTTACTGCCATGGAGGATACCCATTCAGTAGGTTTTTCTACTGGACAGATTAATCCTTGCTGCACCATTTTGTCTGGCTCAGCCTTGACTCTGCTCTGCATGGCTACTGGAACTTTCCTTGATGGTCTTATAGCTGGGCTGACCTCTGGGTCTAACTTCATGGAGTACACAACTGGTACCTTGCTTAGTTTGGCTGCAAAATTATCAGCATACTCAGAAAACATAGCTTGGGCAAAATTTGAGCTGTTGTCATTCAGGCTTACATGGTGGACCTCTTTGTTAAATGAAAGCAGACACATTTTTAAACAGTCTCTGAGGCCTAATAAATACTGCACATGTCTCTTGACTATGGAAAACTGCAAGTCATAGCTGTTCCCAGAAAAGTAACATGAAAGCACTACTGAGCCTTCGATTTAAATCTCTTCACCACCATAAGCAACAAGCTTCACACACTTTGCCAAATCAAGTTGTTCAGCAGCTTTTACTCTAGCAAATGCTTCTGCTGATGTAACATTGCACTTTGAGCCAGTATCTACTTTGAGTTCTATGGGACTCCCATTAGTCCGAACAGCACAAAAGATTTCATTCTTTGCCCACAAATCTACTGCATTGACTGTTTCACCAAGCACAGAACATAAAGCATGAACATAAAAAGTAGATTCACAGCTTTCTAATAAATAAACTTGCCTCATAGTATGCATTTTTTAATAAAATAATGTGCCTTATTTGATTTACAAAATCTTTTGAAATGATTCCACATATTGCAAGAATGGCACTGCTGACCAAAAGCTAAGCACGATTCTCATTAGGGCTCATGATTAACACCACAATTATGACAGTTGACTATGGGGTTTGCTATGGGCTTTCCTGCCTATACTTTGGGCCTTACTGAAGTAGCTCTACATTTCATAGGAACCACACCCTTAGGCCTGTATCTTTTAACTTCATGCTGCATACTATCTATATGAGCTTTGGAAGGTTCTGGAAAGCTTGCCTCTCATTTGTAAGCATACTTGTGTGCCTTTCTGTAAGCTCGTATATCTGACAAATTTTAATGGCCTTATTTAATGTCAGATCACTGTATGGAAGCAAAATTGTTCTCACTGTGTCATTATTAATACCACACACAAGCCTGTCTTTTAGCAACTCATCTCTCAAATCACTAAATCTGCATGTTTTAGCCTTATTTCCTAAGTTGGTTATATATGCTGCAAAAGTTTCACCAGGCTTTGTATGTGTAAAATAAGTGCCTTTCCATTGTAATATTCATTTGGGGGTTACACATTTCTCTAAATTAACATTTTAAGCACTCAGGATCTTCCTGCATTTTAGCTGGTACCACAATATGGCAGTCTTCCCTCTCCCCTGCAAACAGAGCAGGTGCATACACAAATAAATGCTCTCTTTCAATGGCTTCTGAACCAGAATAAATGTCTTTGTGCATGCATCTTTGTCAAAAAAGCAGCCTGTATGAAAATATTGTATTCTTGCTCAAACACTCTCTAATTTTCTGCAATATTCTTATCAAACACAAGTGGCGTGGGTCTGCAAAAGCCTTCTGCCGTGCCCTCAGATTATAGTAAAACACAATGCAGTCTTGACCATTGTAATTATGAACAAACATGCACACACACCAGGTACGTGTAATAATATACAAATGCACAATAAGCTCTTCGAAAGACTACTCTGTGAAATATTCTTTGAAATAACTGTATTTTGCAAAATAGTCTTTGAAAATGGCTGTACTTTGTGAAAAAACTGCACTATAATACTACATACACTTGACAACACTTTGCACATTTTGGATATAGCAAATAGCTTTAATTAATGTGAAAAAGTAGCACATAGCGAAAAAATGTGGTTGTTTTCCCATTTTTGTACATTTTATGTGATTTGGATCAATATGTCACAGTATTGGACATTTTGTTTAATAAGAAATTCATTTTGAGCATTCAGAGTACTTCGTTTTATACTTGTTTATACTTGTAGTGAAAGAAATCAATTAAGTGAGTTTTAGTATCTGGAATTTGTTTCTCACCTGTTTGCAAGTCATTTGAGCAGTTGGGATGCTCCACTCATGTATATTCCTCCATTTCTAACCGGTTGCCTCATGGCTGTGATTCTGGATCCCATTATGACACCATGTCTCTTTTCTTGTGTACATTAAGAAGACATTGAGGCTTGGGTGTTCGTCTAAGTAGTTTATTGTATACAAACACATCAGGATGGATAGCAGGAACATTGAACTTAAACTATCTGACTGACTACATACTTGCATGCTTTCAGTCTGGCTGCTCACTCAAAATGGCACTCTTGCTTGCATGTGCACACTACTTATATGAACGTGCCCACTGACTGGAATGCTTCTTAAAGGTATATCATGCACTCTGATGTACAACTGCTACTACTGTTTATTAAAGTAGCAGTCTGCTAAGTATGGGTTAATACTGAAGTACTGTGCAGGGGATAGTTATCCAATTAAATATATGGAGTAAAGAGTGTTTCTCCAGCTGCATCACTTTCTAAAGTAAGCTGTCATACTAGTAAAACCTGCACATGTTGGAGTGCTGTTTTCTGTCTTTGCTAGCAGTAAAACTACATGTATATTTCAGGACTTCTGAGACAGAATGTCGTAGATTATGAAAGATTTGCTGTTATTATTGCAAGAGCCCCCTGGCAACTACCAATCCTGCTTTCCGTTCCTTGATTAATTCTGGGCATCTAGGGGACATGCATGAACTATAAGTGACCTAAATCTTCTGACATAAAGAGATTGTGATATTAGTCAAAAGGTGACACAATTTATTTATCCTTTAAGATAATTGCTCTGTTAACTACTGGGGTCTTACATCACTTGTCAGAGAGCATCACCTGGCTATGTATTCTGTACAGTAGTCATAAACAACTTGGAAGAGCTGTAGCTGACCCTGATTTCCCGAGGAATTTATTTATTAACAATTCAACATGCTATTAGTTTCTCATGATATATATATATATATATATATATATATATATATATATATATATATATATATATATATATTTCCATGTTGTGTGTGTGTGTGTGTGTGTGTGTGTGTGTGTGTGTGTGTGTGTGTGTGTGTGTGTGTGTGTGTGCATGCATGCATCTTTGTATGTTTAAGCCCTGCAAAGCTTTTATAAAGTTATGAGCAGGAAGGGGACAAAGATGAGAAAAAAATGCAGAATGGAAGAGTTTATAAACAATATTTTAGTCAGATGGCAAAAGAGATTTGGAATGTTGCTCTTTCGATTGTATGGAACTAAAATGAGCAAAATATTTTTTTCTGGGAAAAGGAGGCATCGTATTAAAATGGCCCAGATGCGGAAGAAAATTATAGACCATGTGCAGCTTCATTAAAAATGCTTGTCACATGCTGAGTGTCTTCTGTGTTTTTATTTGTGTGCAATGTAAATATCTATTTATTCAAAGTTCCACAAATATGTCGTTGATAAATAGAAATACACAGATTTTATACTAATTCTGCCAACTAAACTATAGCTATGACTTACACATTTACCAGCCAAGAAAACAGGCGAGTGTAGCTTTTTACAGGGCAGTAATGTCACATTAAACCTAAACAGCTATGCAGGGTATGGTTTCAATGTTATAGGTTTTATCTGATAAAAGGGTACATTTTATGTGCTTTGATTTTGAATCCTCTGCTGATTTCTTATGGCACCCTGCTATGATTTTGAAAGCTGCAAGACTGAGAGGTATGTGGAGGCTATCCATGGTTAGAGAAGTTGTCAGGAGTGCTGAGGAATATCCTCTTATTGGGGATTAACTGAAAGTTACCTGTTTTGCTTTGGAATGACTTTAGTATCCTACTGCTGCTGCATGATAGATGTGATTAGAGATGTTTTTTTATTGGAACAATGTTCACTGTAAGATTGAACGCATGCTGGCAAGTCAGGGTGTGGGAAAATACTGTATTGCACTAATGACCCTTTGTTTATGGACAAGTCTGTTCATAACAGTGCAGCCCAGAAAGACAAATAAATTGTATAAGTAGCCTGTAACCTGTGCACCTCTTTTGAATTGCTACTACTAGGAACTGAACTTTCTGTGTAACTGAGGAGAATTTTGCATTTCCAATTTTCAGTGCTTATTTTCCTGGTAAAATTCGGGAGGCTGCAGTGGTGCAACGGTTAGTGTTGCCACCTCACAGCAAGAGATTCTCCGGTTCAGTTCTCAGTTGGGGTGCCTTCTGTGCAGAGTCTGCATGTCCTCCCTGTGGTCATGTGGGTTTCCTCCCAAAGGCATGCTGTAGGTGGATTGGATACTCTAAGTTGGCCCTAGGGATGAGTGTGTGTGTGCCTCCTGTGGAAGGTTAGGTGCTGGGCTGGCAACTTGACACTGTAAAACTCCACTGCCAATCAAGAGCAGGCAGGTGATCCACTGTGGTGACCCCTAACTGGGAAAAGCTGAATGAAGAAGTATATTTTCCTGGCAAAATTAAGCCTATTTTTTGTGCCAATAAAATTACTTATTCAACAAAAAAATGGTTGTACTCCCTGACAACAAATATCAAAGCGAATGTACCCCACTTACTAGCAACTTGCATATGCTATTATGATATGTGAAATTCAGAGGCTACTATCTTAAACAGACCTTCATTTACTAAAGCTACAACTGCAACAGGTTTTCTTAAAATAGCTCCAGTAGTTTAAAAGAATCTTCCAGAAAAGATTAGTGACACTCCAGATTTAACAAAAAAAAAAAAAAAAAAAAAGACTTTTAAGAGGCAATTACAGTTTGTTACAGATATAAACAAATGGGACTGCTGTGATAAGCCAGGTTAATCATTCAGACCCAGTTCCAGCACTTTTGCACTTTCTTGTTTATGTGTTTATATACCTGATTACAAAAGTTGTAATTGTACATGTGTATATACTTGCATTCTCCTTAATTAGCTTATGTCTAGATTCAATTTAAAGAATATCTAGGTATACCATTCTATGTCCACTGTTGTAACTAACTGAAGTCCTTCCTGTCTCTGGAACACAACTATGTTTACCTGTTGTGATTTTTATTTTATTTTACCTTTGTTGGTTGTTTTCTGCTGCCTTGGCGAGAGTTACCTGATGTACTAATGTTTACAAACTGTGTCTTTATTTTGTTGCTTAGGTTGCTGAGTATTGTCTTGACTTGACATAAGGCCTGGGTCTTACCAGAAAAAGGCTGTTGGGACCAGGATGGTCACCGTGTCAACAAATGGGATAAATTAAATAAATAAATAAATAAATAAATAAATAAATCATACATATATCTATATCTGTATTTATAGATGTATCTATATCTATATATATATCTATTGAAAAGAAACATTATGATATTATTTTAAATATGCAAAACATTTAAGTTAAAGAGCACTCTTTTCTTCTTAGGTCATTCAACAATTCACAGAGTACATCTGAGTAGTCTGGGTTTTAAATAAGAAGGTATGGCCTCCATCAAGATTGTTAGAGCACTAAACACTGTCAACTACTTCTGAAAAATGCAGAAGATCAACACAGCTTTCATCACGAGGGACTTCATCTCTATAACTCTCACATCATTTTATTAATAAGGCCTTACCTACTGCTTCTGCTATACAAGAATAAAAGAAAGACTGACACTTTGAACTCATGCGTTTTTCAGAATAAGCAGTTTATGGCCTTTCATACTGTGACATAACAGTTCCTATGTAAAACTGACACTGCTGGACTCTGAAGCAACTGATACATTATTGGCCTGCCAAAGAAAGACACAGTGTTACTCTTTAACTTAGAAAAGAGCCTTGTACATACAGAATATCATTGCACAATCATAATAAATCACTTCATGGTCTCTGTGCTTAAACTTATAATGAGAAAAGCATTACATCAGAGAATTAATCTGCTGTCAGTAAACTACTACGTAGGTGGAATTTCAGTTTAATATAGCATGCCTTCTCCGGCTGTGATATTTCCTGTTTCCAGAATAAAAATATAAAGCCTGGTGACCTGTCAGTACTATAATATCAAAATCTGCTGACATGGTTTTGTACTGACATGTATACGCATCACTACTAAAAGTGAAGCAGGCAGCAACATATTTTAAATGGAAAATATATTAGATCTACAGTATGAAGTGAGGTAAAACAGCTGTTTGGGTTAGCCAGAAGGAGGGCTAATTCCAGCCTTATAGTATTAAAAAATTATATGAATGCTATAATGATCCCAGAGAAGAAGAAACATATTTTAACACTGGATAGTTATAGTGCATAGTTTTAAAGTACATGCAGAAGTTATGCTAGTAATGTGACTTTACAAGTGAAGTCCTCCGAATTAAAAATTCTGAATTCTTGTCGAGCAAGTCTGCATGCTCTGTGGAACACTCTGTTAGTATAGTGCCTACCGCTAGTGGTTAACTAAATAAGCCTTCCACACTCAATAAATAATTCTTCCAAGGGTGTTTGGGAGGGGAAGGGGCTTGTCTTGTTTTCCTTTACATCCTTGGCTACATACCACTTGGCCCTGAGGACTTGTTTACCTTTTGACCCTGAGACCTTTAAGTACTCTCTCTTCGGCCACACTCATTGCAGTTATAATTACTCACTCTACTAATCGGATGTTTTCCTTTCTTTGACACATATAACATGCAAACCAGATATATAAACGTAGAGATTAACCACACACTTATGAAGCTGACAAGTATTTTAAATGAGAATACATATATATATATATATATATATATATATATATATATATATATATATATATTATATATATAAATTATACACATATATATATATATATATATGGTTTACTGTCAAACACTTGACATTGAATTACATGACAGTGCATTAATCGACACTGCGATTTTCAAACATGATGTTTCTGTCATTAAAAAGTCGACCATTTAAAAATGTGAAAAAAACATGCTGTCGCCTTTAAGAACATTGATAAAGCGACATTGTTCATGTAAACAGCCCATAAACAACATTATGCGTAGCAGGAAGGGCATTGGATACTCCAATGTACCATTTAAAACATGGAATAATGCAGTGTGCTGCCTGGCACCACTTATGATTCATGTTTATGAACTGAGACTATTGCAAGTGGTATACTGAACAAATGGCATGGCATGGTTTCATGCATCCTGTTTCTTACATTCATGATACAGAGATAGTGTTTAAGCAGACCCATACTAGGACTGCAACTTTGGCAGAACTAAAAGAAAACACTTCTGCAAATTTTATCAGGAGATACAAATGTTAATAATGTGTTTAATAAAAATGTTAAGAATGCTACTAAGATACTTAATTATATAGGTAAGAGAAACAGCAGAAAATGAGACATTAGTAGTCCTTTGCATAAAATATATTAAACGTCAAGTAGAAAACTGTAAATAGACCTACCAATCTTACTTTGCTAGAATATAAACAAAGTAAAGTAAGTTTATAGAAAGATAATTAAAAGGTGTATGAAATTAAAGGCAAATTAAATGGGGAGAGATAAAGAGTAATTGTGTTACTATTTGCATCCACAGGATTAGATGTAAAAGGAAGAAGAAACAACTGAGTCTTTTAAATATTCGAAAGGAATGGACAAATTGTCAAAACATTTCTTATAAAGTGGGGAACATTACACTCATAACCTAAAAGCAACATGTGGAAGCCTTATAGTGAATTCAAAAAAAATATTGCAATATTGCATTTAAAATGTGTTACTATGGTTTAAACTGATCTTCCCAGTCTCCAAAGGCTCACGGGGTCACTATAATGTCGAAATTCGACATGTCCGAGTTGATTATATAACCTAATTAATATTCATGAAGTCAATTAAACGAGTCGAACATGTGAATGGTCGTGCTTTTCAGTCTTGGTTATTTGATAGTAAACATATATATATATATATATATATATATATATATATATATGTATGTTTGTTTGCTATCAAAATGTCAACGCTCAAAATAAATACCATTTTGAAGTCATACCGTAATGCTGAATTCCTGCATGCTAATTAGGTCTAAATGTCGAATCTGATGAATAAATTCAGCAGATTCAACATTTAGCTTGAATAGCGAATGTGATGTCCACATAGGAGCTAAGGTAAGTCTAGCCCCTACCCTGCAAATTCACTGCACCTGCCCTGTGGGGGACTATGCCCCCCCACACCCCCTGCTAAATAAATATTCCAACTCCGAGATCGCACTACAGTGAGGAAAGGGATGGATTTCCCAGTCCACACTGTACTGCGATCTGTACTCCTAATATTGAATTTGTATCAGCAGCACAGTGACATTTGATGATACAACTGTCTTGCTCAAATAACATTCGGCAACATGTAAATTGTCCAGCTGTATTTCGACATTCCTGTGTTCGCTGAACGTTACTTCAACATTTTGATAGTAAACGTGTATATATATCTAATATATATATATATATATATATATATATATATATATATATATATATATATATATATACACACACACATATATATATGTACAGTGGATATAAAAAGTTTACACATCCCTGTTAAAATTCCAGGTTTTTGTGATATAAAAAAATGAGACTACAATAAATCATTTCAAAACTTTTCCCACCTTTAATGTGACCTATAACCTGTACAATTCAATTGAAAAGCAGACAAATCTGTTAGGGGGAAAAAATATAAAAAATAAAAAGCATATAATAAGTTGGTTGCGTAAGTGTGCACACCCTTAAACTAATACTTTGCTGAAGCACCTTTTGATTTAATTACAACATTCAGTCTTCTTGGGTAGGAGTCTATCAGCATGGCACATCTTGATTTGGCAACAGTTGCCTACTCTTCCATGCAAAAGCACTCCAAATCTGTCAGATTACAAGGGTATCTCTTATGCACAGCCCTCTTCAGGTCACCCCACAGATTTTCTATTGGATTTAGGTCTGGACTCTGGCTGGGCCATTCCAAAACATTAATTTTCTTCTGGTGAAGCCATTCTTTTGTTGATTTGGATGTATGCTTGGGGTCATTGTCATGTTGAAAGGTGAAATTTCTCTTTATCTTTCTAGCAGATGCCTGAAGGTTCTGGGCCAAAACTGGCTGGCATTTGGAACTGTTCATAATTCCCACCACATTGACTAAAGCCCCAGTTCCAGCTGAAGAATAGCAACCCCAAAGCATGATACTGTGATACTGCCACCATCATGCTTCACCGTGGGGAATGATTTTTTTTGGTGATGCAAAGTGTTGTTTTGCATCAAATGTACCTTTTGGAATTATGGCCAAAAAGTTCAACCTTGGTCATATCAGACCATAACACATTTTTCCACATACTTTTGGGAGACTTGGTGTATTGTTTTTCAAATTTTAGCTGGGCCTGGATGTTTTTCTGTGTAAGAAAAAGCTTCCATCTTGCAGCCCTACCCCATAGCCCAGACATACGGAGAATACGGGAGATTGTTGTCACATGTAGTACACAACCAGTACTTGCCAGAAATTCCTTCAGTGTTGCTGTAGGTCTCTTGGCAGCCTCCCTGACCAGTTTTCATCTTGTCTTTTCATCAGTTTTGGAGGGATGTCCGTTCTTTGCAATGTCACTGTTGTCCCATATTTTCTCCACTTTTTGATGACTGTCTTTACTGTGTTCCATGGTATATCCAATGCTGTGGAAATGTTTTTGTACCCTTCTCCTGACTGATACCTTTCAACAATGAGATCCCTTTGATGCTTTGTAAGCTCTTGGCGAACCATGGCTTTTTCTGGAGCAGGCAACTGAGTAAATGCCAGGAAAATCCTACTAGGACAGCTGAACTTTATGGGGTTAAGCAGAGTCTCTTTAATTGATGGCAGGTGTGTACCCAAGAAGACTGAATGCTGTAATTAAATCAAAAGGTGCTTCAACAAAGAATTAGTTTAAGGGTGTCACATTTATGCAACCAGCTTATTGTACATTTTTTATATTTTCCCCATAACAGATTTGTTTGTTTTTCAATTGAATTGTACAGGTTATAGGTCATATTAAAGGTGGAAAAAGTTTTGAAATGATTTATTGCAGTCTCATTTTTTTATATCACAAAAACCTGGCATTTTAACAGGGGTGTGTAAACTTTTTATATCCACTGTATGTGTGTGTGTATATATATATATATATATATATATATATATATATATATATATATATATATATATACACACACACACACACACACACACACACACACACACACACACACACACACACACACTGCGACCAGCACCGCACCCCTCAGTAGTCAGTGGTTCAATCCATTTGTTTCTGAGATAGTGACTTTCCCACTACCCCAAGTGTAAAGTGGGATAGTCTCATAGCTAATATAGACCTTTCTCTCTTCTCCTAGTTTAATACAGATGTACTGCTTCTATATAATGCATTCCTTCTACCTTGCCCAAAATCTTATGAAATGCAACCTGTGTGTGTGTCAGGGGTTGAATCAATCCAGTTTGGACCCTCACAAAGTAATGATTAAAGGTGAGCAAGTCAAAGTGTGAGCAGATGGTCCCTGACTCTTCGTTTTAATAATTGTTTTCAATGTTAGGTCCATAAATTGACTTAACTACAAAATATCTGACTTTACAGTATCAAAAATAAAAAAATAAATAAAATAATAAAAATCTTTCATAAAATACACTCACAACAGGATCAAGCTGAAAAGGAAGGAAAAAAGAAAAATGCAGAAATTCCTCTGGAGGCATCAATCTTGATTTCAGTCCTTTTTATTTAAACTTCTTCAGACAGGATAGATAAGCACTGCTCAATGACAATCATGCTCATAGCTGTTATATACACAGTAGAACTAGGGGTGGGGATGGAGAACAGAAGGTGATCCACTCTGATTGGTCCGTACAGGGAGAGTGGAAAATGCCAGTGTTTTATTGGAAGATGTTGCCCTATGGTGGGCTGACCAGGTGTCGTCTTACACCTCTGGTTTCTTTGGGGTTCTCACGGTATATCTCATATTGATCAGGTTGTGACAGACAGAGGGTTGACTGGGAAACCTTATGATACAGAAAGTGTAAAGTAATAAAAGTCTTATAAATAAATTAATTCTGCTGTGCTTTTTTTAAACGTTTCTTCAGATCTATTCCATTATTTACAACAATCAGACATAAAAAATTTTAAACATTTTCATCTCAATGTATATGTGTTCAAAATTATTACAACAGTTTAAAAAGGGGATGGACAAAATAAATCAATAAAAAAAGAATTATAACTCTGCTTTTACAGAAGTATTATGTGGGCAGGTTAAAACTCGCTGTTATAATCACATGGAGCAGTGAGGCTGGATTCTATAAAGTTCATCGAAGCTATTTGCGGACAGTGCAGCATGCAGAAGGAAGGCTTCAGCGCACCCGCTGCAGATGCAAATTCAGAAGACACGCTGAAGGCAGTCTGAGTACTTCTTCAGTGTAGGATAAGTACGGATTCTGTACTCACTGTTCTGATTCTAAAATGCATCGTGCACATACAGTGCACCTTAAATGTGACAAACTGCCATGCTGACTCCATTTCTGAAAATTTTGGCTATGCTTTACGTACCCCAATTAGTTAAAGCTAATACTATGGATTTTGGCACTGCAGTGGTGGTGCTGCGTTAGTGTTCTCGCCTCACAGTAAGATGCTGTCTGGTTCGATTCTCAGCTAGAGCGTCTTCTGCGTGGAGACATGCATGAATGGGCGTACCTTCGTTGAAGGTTGTGCATCAGAGCTGGCAACTTGTCCCGTAAAAATCTACTGCCAATCATTAGCAGACCGGAGTTCCGCTGTGGCGACCCCTAACCGGGAAAAGCCGAAAGACACAACAACAATAACAACTATGGATTTTGGTGACATTTCTAGCATAAGATCAATATATATATATATATATATATATACACATATATATATATAAAATATACAAATGCAACCTGCTGTTAATAAACTGCAACAGGCTGCAGTGATACAAGCCATAAATGAGGCTGTGGCTGTGCATTCTAGAAGGCAGCCAGCTAGAATCAGAGCAAGGCAGCAACTAAACCAGTTGTCAGACCAGCAAATAATTGACAGGTACTGGTGAGACAGACAACTGCGGCAGGCTGTCTGCAACATGTGTGCCCCACACATCTGTGCAGACCCTGTGAGGAAACCCCATCCCCCTTGAAACCAAAGTGTATCTAAACCTGGGTGTACTTGCATTTGGGACACTCCAGAGACACATGGGGGTTGCTGTGGGAGTATCACAGAAAGCTACCAGTCATATTCTGATAAAATTCCTGGAAGCAATGTGCAGCAAGGTGGATGCCTATATACACTTTCCATCTATCCTTATGGAATGGAGAACTGTAGTGTACCAGTTTTACTGCATTGAAAATTTCCGCTATGTACTCGGTACAATAGATTGCACAGACATACCTATCAAGACACCAGCACATCCTGAAGCTGACCAATACATAAACAGAAAGGGCTGGCCATCCATCAACTCTCTGCAGAACCAACACTGTTGCCATGATGTTTGTTATGCTGCCATTTGCTGCACACACCCTGGAAATGTCCCTGATGCTACCATATGGAAGGAAAGAGGACTGGGTGCTGCATTCCAGCAAGGTGAAATACCTGAGAGACTACTATTAGGTAAGTACTAGAGCAGAGCTAGGGTGTAGGCTAAGGATACCCCTCACAACAACATCCGTTCTGACCAAATTTGTTTTCCTTCCCCACAACAGGTGACTGTGGTTATGCGTTTCATCCATGGCTAATGACACCATACCATGAACCATCCAACCCTGCACAGGAGGCCTACAATAGAGCATACATAGCAAACAGAAACACCATAGACCATATGTTTGGTGTACTAAAAGCTAGGTTCAGATGTCTGGACACAACCTGGGGTGCACTGCAATATACATCTGAGAAGGCAGCACATATAATAACAGTGTGTGCCATGCTGCACAACATGCTAACCAAAGCAAATGGATGTCTTCCAGCTGTAGGTGTGAGTGAACTACCCCAAGACCCCAGTGGCATCTATGTCTCTAATGGACACAGGCAATCTGTAAATGTGTCATCTCCCAGGCCCTAGCTTGTAAATGTTTCATCTCCCAAGCCCCTGCTTACACTTATCAATGGTATCAGAACTTGTCAGAGAGATGCATGGCTAGGCTTAAAAAGGCCATTGTGGTCAGTAGCCTACAAAACACCTATGAACCTATGACATCCTACAGGTATCAGAGGAGGAGCAGGAGGATATAGGAGACAGACGTCACAGGTATAGGTAACATAGCATGTGACCACAAGTGCAGGCCCAGACAACATGGCAGCATCTGACTGAGACATGACAAGCCACATGTACACAAGTACACAGAATAAACATTGATGCTCAGGTGTTGCCCCACCACAGCAGCACAGATTGCATCTAATGGCAGGTACACAATAGATGTACACAGTGATCATCAGACATTACACCATAATCAAAACATATTACAACATGAAATCATGCAAATGTGTCACAAAAGGAATCATCCGCTCAGGGCACAACTGACACAGATATGCATACTCCAGTGGTGTAGCTAGAGTTTGTGCCAGCCTGGGCTGTCTTTGAGTTTGCTGCCCCTCCCCCTCACAAAAATCATAGTCATATAGGGCCCCCATACACAGCCCCCCACTTGCAGCCATTCCAGTGTCTCATTACTTGGCTATTTCCTCCCCATTTACCATAAGCACCTAAATGTGTATACTGCTTTATGCTTAACTTCTACAATGATTATTTGGATTTAATTAAAAAAAAAATTATTTTAAATTTTGTAGCGCAAACACTGATAGACATGCTAAACAAAGCAATACAGTCTCACAATGAAAACATACTTAGCATTAAAGCTTCTCTGCCCTTGAAACTCACATTTATTGAAACAGCATTGAAACCCACATTCAAAGAAAATGCATCTGGCCAGTGGCAGATAGAGTTTACCTTTGGGCAGTTTTCAAATCATAGGTCCTTTGCACACATATTTAAGACCATGCAAACATACATGTGCTCTTTGATTCACCTTCCTGATTGTATTAAATTGTATTCCTGTATTAAATGATATTCCTTGCTCTAATCCTGACTAAAGCCTCATCTACTTCCATATCCCTGCAATTTTTTATTCACAGCGACTAACCTCTTACACTAAAAGGTCTGAAAAGAGAAACTGTAACATCTTTGCAGATACTCTGTATATAAGCTGCACCTATAGGTTTGATAAGAGAAACTGTAACATACTTGTATATACTTCTGAATATAAACTGTATTCTTCAGATGCTTGAAATGTGAGACTGTAACTTATATGTTAATACAATATGTTTGTGCATATACTGTAACTTGCTTGTCTTTATCTGTTTGTAAGTTTGGATCTTTTCTCCTCGGGCGTCCTCTAAAAATGGACATGTATCCAGTCAGACTATCCCGGTCAACAAATGTAAAATAAATAAACAAATAAATAAATTGTTTAATACAGCGCACTTATTACAGCGTGTTTTACATTTATTCTTTTGAACATTTTTCCAGTAAGCAATGAAACAAAATGCATGTATCAATAATGACAAAATTACCCAATTCAGAACATTTCCATCATAAAAGTCTACTCAAACATCTGTCATTACAATCCACCAATATCAGTAAATACGCACAATCTCTGCAGAAGTAAACATCATCAAAATAATTCCGCAGTAAAGATATCTGTAAATAATTAACAGGTTGCTGCTAGCAAGCAACTTTATATCATTGTTTCATCTACAAATAAAGTGCCTGCTGCCCTTGAAGATTAAATTGCCTTCTTCTTCTTCTTTCGGCTTTTTCCCGGTTAGGGGTCGCCACAGTGGATCACCTGTCCACTCATGATTGGCAGTGGAGTTTTACGGTGTCGAGTTACCAGCCCAGCGCCCAACCTTCCACAGAAGGCACACACATGCACACACTCACACCTAGGGCCAATTTAGAGTGTCCAATCCACCTACAGCATGTCTTTGGGATGTGGGAGGAAACCGGAGCACACGGAGGAAACCCACGCGGCCACATGGAGGACATGCAGACTCCGCACAGAAGGAACCCCAGCCGAGAATCAAACCGGAGAGCCTATTGCTGTGAGGTGGCAACGCTAAACGCTGCACCACCGTGGCCGCCCCCTAAATTGCCTGTGTTACATTAAAAAAAATAATAAGCTAGTAATATTGCAATAGGAAATGGATGGCAAACTGATAACAGGTTCTTAGTTACTAGGTGTCTCACCCAAAGGAGGACATTCTCAGGACTGCAGCATCCACCCCCTTTAAAGTACAACACAGTACTGTATCAGCAAGCCATTTACATACTGTGGGAGTAGACCCCTCAGCCTTCTCCATCAAAAGCAAGTATATTACCTATTGTGTGTTACTAACAATACAAACAGACTGCCTGTAAGCAGTACTAAACTTCTCTTCCCATGAAGCTCTCATTTCCTGAAAGATAAGAAGACTGGAACTTAGATGTCATTATTTAGTGAATTCAGTTCTCTCTGATTTGCCAGAAAACCACAAATTTTAAGAGGAACAGACTAAAGGTATGAGCCAAATGTGCAGCATCCATATAAATAAATAAAATCCATCCCCTTTAAAGCACAACATCAGCAATCCATTCACATACTGTAGGAGTAGAACTCACACCTTCTGCATCAAAAGCAAATCCACTACCTGTTGTGCTATAAACAACATACACAAAGCTGCTATAAACAGTACTAAACTTCTCTTCCCCTGAAGCTCTCAGCTCCTTGTAAAATCCACTTGACACTCAACTATATCTGTCAACTGTGCAGCAAAATCAATCTAAAAAAAGCCAAACTTTATTGGAGGACAAATGCACAAAACCAGGGACACATTTTAAACATTGCTTGTATAAGCTTAGAATGTTGCTAGAATAAAATGTTTTGTGTTACCATGCATTTCCTGAAAGATAAGAAGACTGAAACTTAAATAACATTATTTAGTGATTCAGTTCTCACTGATTTGCCAGAAAACTAGAAATTTTAAGAGAAACATACCAAACATTATTATGTATGATAATATGATATGACAATATATGTACACAGTATGAGTCAAGCATTTCCAGGCCTGGACAGTTCCTTCAATGGGTAGATAATTCAGGCTCTTATTCCCTGTACACAAGGTACAGGGTTTGAGCCTGAGTAACACCTAACTGGGGCATTTCATACACACACACACACACACACACACACACACACACACACACACACATTAAAGCTGCAAATATACGCTCAATATATACTGAGAGAGCACCTGTCTCACACCCACCCCCTAGCTATGCCACTGGCATACTCACTGAGATTGTTGCATTACTGTATAGAAAATAGTAAGGGACACACAGCAGTGCTACACATTCCTATCTTTACAATATAATAACATGAAAAAAGAGAAATCACAGACAGCATAATCCAGTAATATGACCCAGCTATATTTATGACACTGTTGGACATAGTTTGGGTAACCTCACTGATGTCTGATACCATGGTCTACTCTACCCTGACCATGTACAGAAACATGTTGCCCTAGTTGCTCCACAGAGGAGAATGATGGGGTGATAACACCATGTTGAGATGAAAGAGCATGACTGCGAGTTGAAAGCCTTGTGACTGGTGAGACCCCAGCAGATGGGTCAACAGCTGATCTGTATGCATATTTGACCACAGACACTGACACTTGATGGGCAGTGTTGGTTCTGCAGACAGGTGGCTTGCCTCTCCCATGCTGCAATCTGCTGAGCACAGTTAGTGAACACAGAATCCTGCTGGTAAAATGACACTGATGCAGTACTGTAGAGGCCAAGGTTTCTACTGACCGTGCCACAGCTAGCAGAATCTCATTCTGAGCAGCCATTATAGACATACCTTCTCCTTCATGCATGACATGTAGCTGGTGTGACTGATGCTGTTGTTGTGACAGTTCATTTGCCTGCAGCAGGAGGCAGATACCCTCTGGCACTTGGCCATGGGCAACATCTGCTCACCCATGTCTAATGCAATGTGCTGTGTTAGGTTGTTGTGGGGAATTGCCATCAGCAATGGTCTCAACTGGGGTCTGTTGGTCAACAGCCTCACCCTGTTAAATATGCACTGTGCCATTATCCTCCAAATGGCTGGACAAGTTGACCTCCACATCTGAGGTTACAGCTGCAGCACCAGTGTCAAAATCATGCATGCACTCTCCAAACATGGCAAGGTTCTTTGTTCCGAGGACCATGATACCATGCTGAGACACATCTGCAACCACATCATGATAAGCTGGATGGGTTGTAGGATGATACAGCTAGTTGATGTGTTAAAAGATACAAAGTCACAGAGCTGAACAGTATGCCTATTTCACATGATGGATATCATCAAAGACATTTTATATATATACATATATACATATATACATCACTGCAATGTTACAAATAATAACGTTGTATGAGATCTACTGTATGTATGTTTCACAAAATCTACATACATGAAGTATATAATTTGTTTATATGGCCAATGTACATGACATGTACAGGAATACAAAAAGGACACACCTTGGTCCTCTTCAAAAGGAACCTTGACGATTGGATGGGAGAAAGGAAATTCATCCCGGGGATCAAGTCAGTCGCCCTGCTAGACAGGGGTCCAGGGAAGTAAATAGTGTGGGAAGAAATAGCCAGGGAAATGTTATGGCTAGGCTTATATAGGCCCTAGGGCTGATAGCCTAGTACCAACCTATGAACCTATGGCACCCCCTCATGGGAAGATGGTGCTGTTGAACAGGGACGAACGTCAATTACTGTAAGGGGAAAAAACAGTTTCAGAGATGACATCATTGCCAGCATTGAGCAGGTGAACACAGTTAAAACATACAGAAGGTGTGATGTACACATACCATTTATATGTGCACATGATGACATTGATGCAGATGGGCCCAGGAATAGCAAGAAGGACAGAGTATTAATGGAGGACAATTACAGGATTAACAGCAATGACATGCATGAACTATAGTTAATAACTACCACTGACCAACTCCTGCTGTGGAGAGGTTGTGGGTTGTACTGTGAAACAGCAATGACATGCATGACACGTAGTTAATAGCTACCACTGACCACTGACTGACTCCTGTTGTGGAGAGGTTGTAGGTTGTACTGTGGAACAGCAATGACATGCATGAAACACAGTTAATAGCTACTACTGACCACTGACCAACTCCTGCTGTGGAGAGGTTGTGGGTTGTGCTGTGGATCCTGCAATGACATGCATGAAACACAGTTAATAGCTACCACTGACCACTGACTGACTCCTGCTGTGGAGAGGTTGTGGGTTGTACTGTGGAACAGCAATGACATGCATGAAACATAGTTAATAGCTATCACTGACCGACTCCTGCTGTGGAGAGGTTGTGGGTTGTACTGTAGAACAGCAATGACATGCATGAAACATAGTTAATAGCTACCACTGACCACTGACCAACTCCTGCTGTGGAGAGGTTGTGGGTTGTACTGTGGAACAGCAATGAAATGCATGAAACATAGTTAATAGCTACCACTGACCAACTCCTGCTGTGGAGAAGA
>NC_056747.1:1332195776-1332240776 GCF_019279795.1 Protopterus annectens
ACTGTGGAATAGCAGTGACATGCATGAAACATAGTTAATAGCTACCACTGACTACTGACCGACTCCTGCTGTGGAGAGGTTGTGAGTTGTACTGTGGAACAGCAATGACATGCATGAAACATAGTTAATAGCTACCACTGACCACTGACCGACTACTGCTGTGGAGAGGTTGTGGGTTGTACTGTGGAACAGCAGTGACATGCATGAAACATAGTTAATAGCTACCACTGACCACTGACCGACTCCTGCTGTGGAGAGGTTGTGGGTTGTACTTTGGAACAGCAATGACATGCATGAACTATAGTTAATAGCTACCACTGACCGACTCCTGTTGTGGAGAGGTTGTGGGTTGTACTGTGGAACAGCAATGACATGCATGAAACATAGTTAATAGCTACCACTGACCACTGACCGACTCCTGCTGTGGAGATGTTGTGGGTTGTGCTGTGGAACAGCAATGACATGCATGAAACATAGTTAATAGCTACCACTGACCACTGACCGACTACTGCTGTGGAGAGGTTGTGGGTTGTACGGTGGAACAGCAATGACATGTATGAACTATAGTTAATAGCTACCGCTGACCACTGACCGACTCCTGCTGTGGAGAGATTGTGGGTTGTACTGTGGAAGAGCAATGACATGCATGAAACATAGTTAATAGCTACCACTGACCACTGACCGACTTCTGCTGTGGAGAGGTTGTGGGTTGTACTGTGGAACAGCAATGACAGGTATGAAACATAGTTAATAGCTACCACTGACCACTGACCAACTCCTGCTGTGGAGAGGTTGTGGGTTGTACTGTGGAACAGCAATGACATGCATGAAACATGGTTAATAGCTACCACTGACCACCGAACAACTCCTGCTGTGGAGAGGTTGTGGGTTGTGCTGAACAAGAATAGGGTGACTGTGAGCTGCCTATCGGGAGCTAGGATCCGCCACATAACACACGCACTCAGGTCACTCCAAAGCAAGTACAAATATGACTCCGTCATTGTCCATGCTGGTGTGAATGACCTGAGATGTACCTCCCTGGACTACATGAAAAGAGACATAGAGGAGCTCTCTGATTATGTAGCCCAGGCTGGTATGACCCTGACCCTGAGCAGCATCTTGCCCTCACCAAGAATGATGCCACAATACAAAGACAAGATGATCAGCTTTAATAATTGGCTCAAGTACTGGTGTCATTCTAAGGGGATCCAATGTCTGTCTGCTTGGGATGACATGTTGGGAAAAGCCATGCTGCTTCACAAGGGACGGCTTGCATCTGTCACCACTGGGCTTCCGGATATTGGCTAAGGCTCTTGCCACCCCCATAGTGCCTTTTTTAGGCAAGGCTCAAAAGACAAACTCACCTCCTTAGAAAACAAAAATGGAAAAAAACTAAGGGTAATGCTGCTCAATGCCAGAAGTCTAAATCTCAAGATGCTGGCACTCGATGCACTCCTCAGTATGGAGAACATCGATGTCTGTGCAGTAACTGAAACCTGGTTCAAGGCTCCTGAGAGCACCCAGGCACTACCAGGCTATACCTCGTATCATGCTTTTCGGCCCCAAAACCCTGGCCGAACCACAAAGGGAGGGGGAGTGTCCATATTCATCAAGGACACCCACACCTCCAGGTTAGTAGCAACACATGAAGCATCGGAGACCATACAGGTGCAACTAACCATAGGCAAAACTGCTATACAACTGGTAGCATGTTACAGACCACCCTCCCAATCTCAGGAACCCCACTCAGCCTTCCTGAAGACATTGGAGGATATGAATGTATCACAAAATACCATTATACTGGGATACTTCAACTACCCTAACATAGATTGGGTACATTATTCTAGCCCTAACACCCTAGCCCAAAGGTTCCTGGAATTCATAAATTCAAATGCACTGGAACAACTAGTCACCTCTCCCACTAGGGGAGATAATATACTAGACCTGATCATCACAAACATGGGGACAAAATGCTCCACACCGGAGGTATACCCCTCACTAGTGAGATCTGACCACAAACTAATCACCCTGGATATACATATCCCACCTCCACCCCCAGCACAAAAGACCACAGTGAAAAACTTCTCAAATGCAGACTTCACTTTTCTTAAGACTGAGATGGTATCCTTTAAGCCCACTGGGCCAGTGGATACCACATCCCACAATGCTTAATCCTTCACAAATGCTTTCTATGGACATCTCCAAGAATGCATGGATCATGCAATCCCAAATAAATCCAAAACCCTCTCCACCAAAGGCAAGCGTCCTGTCTGGTGGACCTCAGCCATTAACAAATTGTATAACAAAAGAAGGAAGCTACTACATGAAAGAGCAAAATCCCATAAAGGGAAGACATCTCTGATCAACACTAGCAGAAAACTATGTTCTCTCATCAAAACATCCAAGGCCAACTTTGAGAGAAAAATCGCTAAGGACACTAAAGATAACCACAAAGCCTTCTTCAGCTATGTTAGAAACCTGGGCGGAAACCCTCAGATATGCTCGGAGTTAGTTCACAACAAAAAAAATACACTGAACCCACAGATATTGCCAACATTCTGGCTGACAGGTTCAGTGCAAATTTCTCCTCTCCCTCACCCCCAAAAGAAGAAATACTTATCCCAGCTGAATGTAATCTCCCTGTCATCTCAGATGTCCAGGTGAGAGCAGCCCTCAGCAAAGCTAAAAACACAGAATCAATGGGACCTGACGGTATCCCAGGTTGCGTGCTACGTGAACTCCAAGAGGAGCTAAACCCGCACATAAAAATGCTATTTAACCTTAGCCTTACTACAGAATATGTACCTGAACACTGGCGTACAGCAACAGTGTTCCCACTCCACAAAGGGGGTACCTCTGCAGACTCTGGGAACTACCGCCCCATAAGCTTAACCAGCCTGGTCTGCAAAGCTATGGAAAGAATCATTATGGAACTCATAAACAGAGACATTGGGGACCTACAGACACTTGATCCCACCCAGTTCGGCTTTGTAAAGGGCAGATCCTGCCTTTTGAACCTGGTTGACTTTTTCAAAACAGTCACTAGAGCCATTGATGAGGGCAAAGCAGTCCATACAGCCTACCTGGACTTGGCTAAGGCCTTCGACACAATACCCCACTCAGGCATCATAGATAAGCTCAACAGCTTAAATGTAAACCCTTATGTCACTAGATGGGTTGCAAACTGGCTAAAGGACAGAACCCATAAAGTTAAAATCGCTGGAGCAATGTTAGACTCAAAGCCAGTCACAAGTGGTGTCCCACAGGGATCTGTCCTGGGACCCCTCTTGTTCGGCATTTATTTCTCAGATGTTAAAGCAAACATGGGAGGGTTGTGGCTGACAAAGTTCACAGATGACTGCAAACTAGGCGCCATAGTTGATACACCAGTGGACACATACATCCTACAAAAAGGCATCACAGAAATGGACAACTGGTGCCGGAGTCATGGCCTTAAACTAAATGCCAAAATATGTATAGTCATCCCCTTTGGGAAAAACAAAGTACCCACAAATTATCACATAGACAGCAACCCACTGAGTACGGGAAACGTAGTCAGAGACCTAGGGACCCAAGTCGACAGCGACCTCTCATTTGACACCCACGTTGCCAAAGTGGTTAGAAAGACATTCTACCTTGCACACCTTATCATGAAGGGATTCACATCCAGATCCAAGGATGTCATTGTACCCCTATACTCCTCCCTCATCAGACCCATGATTGAGTACAGTGCCCCATTTGGTATGTACCTCACCCGGCATTTGCAACAGCTGGAGAGACCACAAAAGTACCTCACCAAGAGGATCAAGGGTCTCCAACATATGTCTTATTCTGCCAGACTAAAGAAACTCCAGCTCTATTCAGTAGAATACTGCCTGCTCAGAGGTGATCTGTGCCTGACGTACAAGGCCATGTCCAATCAGGAACTGATGGACATGCTCCACCTCAAAAAATCCAAATCCATCAGAACCACGAGAGCTAAAGACTTAAACCTCAGCACAAGTATGAATAGGACATGCTGGAGGGATAGATTCATAACCCAGAGGCTTCCCATGCTCTGGAACAGAATCCCAGTTCATGTTAGGCAGAGCCCCTCACTAACTCTCTTCAAGAGAAATCTTGATGAGTGGATGGGAGATTGTAAGTTTACCCCAGGGGTCACATCTGTGTCACTACTAGACAGGGGCACAGTAAACTAATTCTATTATATAAGGGGACCTTCACTGTGTCACTACTAGACAGAGGCACAGTATTCTAAATCTATTCTGTACATTTTTGTGCCATTTCATGGGGTGGCGAAAGCCACATCACTATGGCTAGGCTTACAAATGCCCCAGGGCAGATAGCCTAGTACTAAACTATGAAACTATGAAAGTATGAAACAGCAATGACATGCATGAACTATAGTTAACAGCTACCACTGACCACTGTCCAACTCCTGGTGTGGAGAGGTTGTGGGTTGTGCTGTGAAACAGCAATGACATGCATGAACTATAGTTAATAGCTGCCACTGACCACTGACCGACTCCTGCTATGGATAGGTTGTGGGTTGTACTGTGGGACAGCAATGGCATGCATGAAGCATAGTTAATAGCTACCACTGACCACTGACCGACTCCTGCTGTGGAGAGGTTGTGAGTTGTACTGTGGAACAACAATGACATGCATGAAACATAGTTAATAGCTACCACTGACCACTGACCGACTCCTGCTGTGGAGAGGTTGTGGGTTGTACTGTGGAACAGCAATGACATGCATGAAACATAGTTAATAGCTACCACTGACCACTGACCGACTCTTGCTGTGGAGAGGTTGTGGCTTGTACTGTGGAACAGCAATGACATGCATGAAACATAGTTAATAGCTACCACTGACCACTGACCGACTCCTGTTGTGGAGAGGTTGTGGCTTGTACTGTGGAACAGCAATGACATGAATGAAACATAGTTAATAGCTACCACTGACCGACTCCCAGTGTGGAGAGGCTGTGGGTTGTACTTTGGAACAGCAATGACATGCATGAACTATAGTTAATAGTTACCACTGACCACTGACCGACTCCTGCTGTGGAGTGGTTGTGGGTTTTACTGGGGAACAGCAATGACATGCATGAAACATAGTTAATAGCTACCACTGACCACTGACCGACTCCTGCTGTGGAGAGGTTGTGGGTTGTACTGTGGAACAGCAATGACATGCATGAAGCATAGTTAATAGCTACCACTGACCACCGACCGACTGCTGCTGTGGAGAGGTTGTGGGTTGTACTGTGGAACAGCAATGACATGCATGAAACATAGTTAATAGCTATCACTGATCACTGACCACTGACCGACTCCTGCTGTGGAGAGGTTGTGGGTTGTACTGTGGAACAGCAATGACATGCATGAAACATAGTTAATAGCTACCACTGACCACTGACTGACTCCTGCTGTGGAGAGGTTGTGGGTTGTACTGTGGATCCTGCAATGGGAAAGCAAAGGGAGAGATAACAAGAGTCATGTATTTATCAAAACATTACTGTCAGCATCACATATACAACTCAGTAACATGAGCTGCACATACTAACGCCATGGATGTTGCAGCTGTACACCAGGTGTGCCTGTGCTGACACATACTGACATAAATTTCATGTGTCACATGTGTGCTACACATTGGTGAAAGCTATGACAATTTTACTGTAGTATACCTGGTCTGTCGGCACTTAAACCTGCACGGCTTGGACCCCTACTGTATATACCTGTAGTGTGCACTGTTAGGTAAATAACAATATGACAGTAAACAGCAGTGCCATTAAATGAGGCTGAGGCAATAACAAATAGTGGTCACAGTAACAATATGGAGACACTTACCTGTTGAACTCTGGTTTAGTCCTGAAGAAGATGGACCTGTGAATATTAATGCAAACAGCATTACACATGTTGTTTGGACTGTTCTGTCAGTACTTCAGTTGTATGAGTACAATTCATTAGACTTATGTCCATCATCCTAACCCTGTGTGGGTGTGTGTGCATGTCTGAACGCTGCTGCTGTAAAGCAAAAACAACAGTACATGAATGTGCATGCTACAGCAACATGCAGTGCTTGTCTCTACATCTAGCTGTGTAATGGGAAGAAAGACATACATGTTCAGCTTGGAACTCCAGCTTCAGTCCCACCCACTGCTCCCCTCTTGCTATATACAATTAGGGCAGAAATATTGTGATGTCATTGGGGGTGTCAATGGTGGTCCACTACCACTGGCATCCCTCGATCTCTTGTAAGGTCCCACTGTGTTGGCTATATAAAGGATCATGTCTGACCAGCATCATCTACAGGCATCATGGGATCAGTTTTGGCCTCCAACTGCATTTATCATGTTGGTGAGGTTGGTCCAGATTTTATGCCTCCAGACTGTATTGCCAGAATGGCCTAGGTGTCTCCATCCATGTTGTCAGAGGGCATCAATTATGATGTCATTTTCCTCATGGAGAAGAAGTTTTTATCCCCAGGACAGCTGGTCATCTGAAAGACAGTAATATTCACATGATAATATTTCTGTGTGAGCCCATTTATGCATTTGATTCTGTGAACAGCATATGTCAGCATAAACAGTATGCATTCCTGTGCAGTGCAAAGGTCCGTATAACACTGTCTGTGACAAATACTTACGTGACATATAAAAAGTAACAATGCCTTCATACATAACATTTGTAAAATCAACATAGCTTGTAATATATTAGAGTTCATGAGTGGGATTAGAACCTGTCATACTAAATATATGTTGACTGGAGGTCTAAAGACAACAGCATCATGCCACAGGCATTGGCTTGCAAGTCATATTAAAATGTTGCAGCAACTAACAATTTAGCAACTTATGGAAAGTGTTGGAAAAACTCAGGATCTGTAGGCAGGCCACAGACAGTATAGATCCTTAGTATATCAAGCCAATAATGATAACACCTTTTCATTGAAGAAATATCCATAACAGCAACAACACATGTTTTTAAAAGTTGTGTTAGGAAAACACAAATTAAGAAATATCCATAGTATCAACATAACATAGTACATATGGAATCAACATCACTTCAGTAACTTATAACAACTTCTGTTAAAGTTAATAGTTTGAGTAAAAATTAATTTAACCAGGTAACTTTGGAAATGACTGACTTGAAAAGATTTAATAATCACCACTTGAAAAGATTTAATAATCACCAAAACAAATGCTACCAATTGCCAATCCACCTCTCACTCCAAATCATAGAATCAAAGTGCACTTAATGTGCACCCACCTTTAAACACCATTTGTGCCATACATAATCAATGAGGTTCATCAAAATTCAGCTTTTGGAATCTCATTTGCACACCTCCGTGTAAATTGGCTTCATGCACAGTAACACCTAGGTGTTCTGCAGAAACACTGAATAGGTATTGATAAACGGTACCAAGTGTGGCATGCGTCTTTTATCTTCCAGTGATCTGATAACATGACATCAGCACCACTTTCAGATATTGATTTTGAAACATTTACAGATCATAGGTTCATAGGTTCATAGGTTCATACTAGGCTATCTGCCCTAGGGCATTTATAAGCCTAGCCAGAATGTGTTTGGCTTTCGCCACCCATTTTAAATTTATTTTGCTATGCCGTTTTTCGAGGTTAGTATACTGTGCCTCTGTCTAACAGTGACACAGAAGTGATACCCGGGGTAAACCTATGATCTCCCATCCACTCATCAAGATTCCTCTTGAAGAGAGTCAATGAGGAACTCTGCCTAACCTGGACTGGGATTTTATTCCAGAGTGAGGGGAGCCTCTGGGTTATGAATCTGTCCCTCCAGCATGTCCTATTTATTTCAATGCTGAGGTTCAAGTCTCTCGAGCGAGTAGCTCGATGGGATTTGGATTTTCTGAGGTGCAGCATATCCATTAATTCCGGGTTGGACATGGCTTTATACGTCAGGCACAGATCGCCTCTGAACAGGTGGTATGCCACTGATTAGAGCTGGAGTTTCTTTAACCGGGCAGCATATGGCATCTGTTTGAGCCCTTTGATCCTCTTGGTGAGGTACTTTTGGGGTATTTCCAGTTGCTGCAGGTGTCTGGTAAGGTACATCCCAAAAGGGGCATTGTACTCAATTATGGGCCTGACGAGGGATGAGTAAAGAGGCACGATGACCTCCCCTGATCTAGATGTGAATCCCTTCATGATTAGGTGGGCTATATAAAATGTTTTTCTAACCACTTTGGCCACGTGGTTGTCAAATGAGAGATTGCTATCAACTTGGGTCCCCAGGTCCCTAATTACTTCTTCTGTACTTAATGGATTACCACCTATGTGGTAATTTGTGGGCACTTTGTTTTTGCCAAAGGGGATGACTATACACTTTTTGGCATTTAACTTGAGGCCATGGCTCTGGCACCAGTTGTCTGTTTCTATGAGGCCCTTTTGGAGGATGCTTGTGTCAGTTGGAGAGTCGATTATGGTGCCCAGTTTGCAGTCATCTGCGAACTTGGTCAGCCACAGTCCTTCAGTGTTGGCCTGTACCTCCGAGAAATATATACCGAACAAGAGAGGTCCCAGGACTGAGCCTTGTGGGACACCACTTGTAACTGGTTTGGAGTCTGACATGGCTCCAGCAATTCTAACCATGTGGGTTCTGTCCTTGAGCCAGTTTGCAATCCATCTAGTGACATAGGGGTTTATATTTAAGCTGGTGAGCTTATCTATAATGCCCGAGTGGGGTATTGTATCGAAGGCTTTTGCGAGGTCCAGGTAGGCTGTGTGGACCACCTTCCCCTCGTCAATGGCCTTGGTGACTGTTTCAAAGAAATCAACCAGGTTTAAGAGGCAGGATCTGCCCTTAACAAAGCAGAACTGGGTAGGATCCAGTGTCTGTAGGTCCCCAATATCTTTATTTATGAGGTCCATCATGATCCTTTCCATAGCTTTGCAGACCAAGCTAGTCAGGCTTATGGGGCGATAGTTTCCAGGATCCGTTGAGGCACCACCTTTGTGGAGAGGGACCACTGTTGCTGTATGCCACTGTTTGGGCATATATGCTGTAGTAAGGCTGAGACTGAACAGTAGTTTTATGTTTGGGTTTAGCTCTTCTTGGAGTTCATGTAGGACGCAGCCCGGGACACCGTCTGGTCCCATTGATGCTGTGTTTTTTGCTTTGGAGAGGGAGGCTCTTACCTGAGCATCTGAGATGTCAGGGGGGCAGCACTCTGCTGGGATAGATATTTGCCCTTTTGGTGGGGAGGGGGGGGGAGAAGTTTGCGCTGAACCTGTCGGCTAGGATGTTGGCAATGTCTGTGGGTTCAGTGTATTTTTTGTCATTTTGGACTAATTCTGAGCATATCTGGGAATTACCACCCAGGTTCCTAACATAACTAAAGAAAGCCTTGTGATTATCCTTAGTGTCCTGTGCAATTTTTCTCTCAAAGCTGGCCTTAGACAATTTTATGAGTGCCTGTAGTTTTTTGCTAATACTAATCAGTGATGCCTTCCCTTTTTGGGATTTTGCTCTATCATTTAGTAGCTTCCTCCTTCTATTGTATAGTTTGTTTATGGCTGGGGTCCACCAGACAGGATGTCTGCCTTTGGAGGATTGGGTCTTGGTTTTATTTGGGATCGCATGATCCATGCATTCCTGAAGGTGTTCATAGAATGCGTTTATAAAGGATTCTGCAGCCTGGGCTGTATTTTCCACAGGCCCGGGGGCTTTGAAGGATTCCACCTCAGTTTTGAGGAGTGTGAAATTTGCTTTAGAGAAGTTTTTCACTGTGGTTTTCTGGGCAGGGGGTGGGGTCGGGATGTGAATATCCAGTGAGATTAGTTTATGGTCTGATCTTACCAGTGAGGGATACACTTCTGGTCCTGAGCATAGAGTCCCCATGTTGGTGATGATCAGGTCCAGTATGTTTTCCCCTCTTGTGGGAGTGGTAACAAGTTGTTCCATAGCATTTGAGTTTATAAATTCTAGGAACCGTTGGGCTAGGGTGTTGGAGCTAGAGTAATGCTCCCAGTCTATGTTTGGGTAGTTGAAGTCGCCCAATATAATGGTGTTTGGAGAGACCTTCATATTTTCCAGTGTTCTCAGGAAGGCCGAGTGGGGTTCCTGGGTTTGGGAGGGTGGTCTGTAGCAGGCTATAAACTGGAAGGCAGTTTTACCCACTGTTAGTTGCACATGGATAGTCTCTGATTCTTCGTGCTTTGCCACCAACCTGGAGGTGTGGGTATCTTTGATGAATATCGATACTCCCCCTCCTTTTGTGGTTCGGTCCAAGTTTTGGGGCCGAAAAGCATGGTATGAGGTATAACCTGGTAGTGCTGGGGTGCTCTCGAGCCCTGAACCAGGTTTCTGTTACTGCACAGGTATCGATGTTCTCCATGCTAAGGAGAGTTTAGAGTGCATGCATCTTGAGGTTTAGACTTCTGGCGTTGAGTAGCATTACTCTTAGTTTCTTATCCCTTGTGATACCTATGGAGGTGGGTTTGTCTTTTGAGCCTTGCCTAAAAAAGGCACTATGGGGGTAGCAAGAGCCTTTGCCAATATCTGAAAGCCCAGGGGTGACAGGTGCAAGCCGTCCCTAGCGAAGCATCGTGGCTTGTCGAGCATATCATCCCAAGCTGACAGGCATTGGATCCCCTTTGAATGACACCAGGACTTAAGCCAATTGTTGAAATTGATCATCCTGTCTTCATATTGTAGCATCATTCTTGGTGAGGGTAAGATGCTACTCAAGGTCAGGGTCATACCGGCCTGGGCTACATGCTCAGAGAGCTCCTCTATGTCTCTTTTCATGTAGTCCAGAGAGGTAATTCTCAGGTCATTCACACCAGCATGGACAATGACTGAGTCATATTTGTACTTGCCTTGGAGTGACCTGAGTGCTTGTGTTATGTGGCAGATCCTAGTGCCCGACAGGCTGCTCACTGTGACCCTCTCCTTGTTCAGTCTGGTGAGCGGGACGTCAGTGTGCCTGATGATAGAGTCACCTATTACAAGTGTATCAGGTGTGTTGTTTAGTCTTAAGAGCTGTGACTGTTCGGCACACTGGCTTTGTGAGATATGTGTTGCACGTGTTTTGTTTTGGGGTAGCGGTTGCTTGGGTGTCTGCTTTGGAGGTCTCTGCTGCTTAGGCAGATCTTTATTTAGAGCCTCTGAGTATGTTTTTGTGTGATTATGTGTTTGGTTTGCTGTCGTGAGACTGGAATTGTAGTGAGTGTGGTTTCCTTCTCCTCCTGACTGGTTATGCCAGTACTGAGTTGAGAGAGCTTAGCCTCCAGTTTGGCTATATGGTTGCATCTCTCATATGTGTTGGAATTTGTTGGGAGGAGGAGAGGGTTGTCTGTGTACATGAGGCAGTTGTAACATTGCCTCAAGATTCCCAGATTCACCAGCTGGACCGGAGAGGAGATTGACAACTGACCTTTGGACATGCTGGAATAATATTGGGAATTCCTTTATAATTGAAAACAAGGGCCAGTGGGGAGTGAGGGTGTAGTGCTTTTAATTTTTAGTGCTGACTTATATAATTGCTTTAGTGAGCAAGTGCCAGGTAACTTAAGTGCAATGTGTTACAGGTAACTTAAATGCAAAAACGACAAACAGTAACTTTCTTTCAAGTGAAACAAGGAAATAAGTACAGTAAGCAATGCAGATATCACTTGTGATCCACAGAAGCACTGAGAAGCCGTGTATTAGGTGGAATTAGCATTCCAGGGAAATAACAAGCAAACAAACAACAAGCATATAAACAAAGCTAGATTCAGCAGGCCTGGATCTAGTCTATGCTACAGCAAACAAGGTGTGCTAATTTAAGTAAGATACAGTTCAAATATTCAGGAACTATAAACCTTTAACCAGAAATTCCCAGCTCAGAAGGGCAGAGTCCAGCCTCTTCTCCCACAAGAGTGCAGACCACGAACCTTCTTAATGTAAAATAACTGGCCTGAAGCCCAAGTGCCTAAACCAGAACTAATACACTTTAAGAATAACAGACACTGGGCTCTCAATCAGCAGTTCCCAACTTAGAAGGATGAAAGCTACCTGTCCTGCCACCACAGTGCATGCCACAAACCTTCCTAATGTAAAACAACTGGTCTGAAGCCCAAGTGCTTAATCCAAAAGACTTAGAATTATAGCTACACTTTAATCAAGTTACTACCAAGCAGTAATAAATACAACTGAATACTTTAGAGAATGCCTGGATTAGTGCTCAAGTTACACAAACAAAGCTAGATCCAGCAGGCCCGAATCCAGTCTATGCCACAGCAAACAAGGCGCACCAACGTCAGTAAGAAGCAGTTCAGATATGCATGCATTATAAGCCTTTAACCAGAAATTCCTAGCTCAGAAGGGCAGAGTCCAGCCTCTCCTCCCACAAGAGTGCACACCACAAACCCTCTTAATGTAAAATAACTGGCCTGAAAGCCCAAGTGCTTAAACCAAAACTAATACACTTTTAGAATAACAGACACTGAGCCCTCAATCAGCAGTTCCCAACCTAGAAGGATGTAAGCTACCTGTTCTGCCACTACAGTGCAGACCACAAACCCTCTCACTGCAAAACAACTGGTCCGAAGCCCAAGTGTTTAAACCAAAAGGCTTAGAATGAGTTACACCAAGCAGTAATAAATACAATTGAGTACTTTTAAGATGATGCAAAAGTAAAATAAAGTAGGTAGAAACACAATTACAGTAAAAGCAGATGAAAAAAATTTTTTTTCTGCTGAGTGGGACCTCAGTGTGCATTCCTCTGTGTTTGTATTTTTTAGAGTTCTTCAACTTCTGGATCATGATGGCTACTTCAAGCAGGCTGAGGCTTGTCCTTGCACCCAATTGGACCAATAAGGAGACAACCCAGGTGTTGACTGTGTATGCTGGATTGGAGCAGAGGATGAGAGCCAGACGGAGGAACTTTACCATGACAGACATATAAAACCAGACTGCGAGGGAGCACTGAAGATGAACAGGGATCTACCTCACTGGAGTGCAGGCTCGCCACTGCTATAATGACCTGCATTAGATTGATGTGGAGGACCTACGAACCAGGGTTGCTGATGTGCAAAGGCGACCTCTGGATCCATATAGTAAGTGGCAGTATTCTATGCATACCTGAACATTCCTACAGATTTGACAGATGTGTCTCTCACCTATATATATATTATATGGATTCACTTTATATCCTCGAAATACTGAAATATAGAAGTCGAAACCTGAAAAGAACGAACACTCAGAAGCGCAAAATTCAAAATCTCGCACAACAGAGATTTTGAATTAGTGCTTCTACTCCACACACACACACACACACACACACACACACACACACACACACACACACACACACACACACACCTTCCTCCCCGCACACAAACACAAGCTCTCTACTACATAAAAGCAGGGGGCAAGCCCCCCTGCACCCCCACACCCCCCTACTTAAATATTCTCAGCACAACAATGAATAGAACATGCTGGAGGGATAGATTCCCTTCGCAAAGACTTCCCTTGCTATGAAACAAGGTCCCGATCTACATAAGACAGAGCCCCTCACTATCACTCTTTAAGAGGAACCTTGACGAGTGGATGGGTAGCAGAAAGTTCACACAAGGGATCATACCAACAGCTCTACTAGATAGGGGCCAAGGGTACTAGCTGCTAGATCAAGGGCCTAGGGAACTAACCAAAGGGGTGGGGAATACCGCACAATGTGGCTGAGCTAATATATGCCTTCGGGCAGATAGCCCAGTACCTATCTATGAACCTATTCTAACTCCGAGGTCGCACTACATGCAAACACATACAAAACACCACCACACAAACTACATTCTCCTCGAACACAGACATCACAGCAACAAAACACACTAACACACACCACAGCCCCTACCCAAAACCCTTAACAAATAAACACTTACCTGTATCCACAATCACAGCGAAACACCGGAAGCGCTAATTCAAAATCTCCGGTGTGTGAGGTTTTGAATTTCGCGCTTCTGAGGTTTCATTGTTTTCAGGATTCCACTTTATGGGCTCGAAATACCGAATTTCAATATTTCAGTATTTCGAGCTTCTACAGTGAATCCATATTATATATGTGTGTGTGTGTGTGTGTGTGTGTGTGTGTGTGTGTGTGTGTGTGTGTGTGTGTGAGGCAATTAGATCATGGGGATAATTAAGTGGACTTAATAACTGATACCCTTATGACTGTGAGTTCGATTCCCGTGCTGTTAATTTATTTAATAATGTTTATAATATACATAATTATGACCTTTGTAGATGTACATATGTTTCACAACATCTAATGACATCATTTCAATAGCCACTGACCTCGTGCATCATTGATGCCTATAGCACCTAGGCTACGGATGACTGTGCACATTTCAGTTTTCCATTAAAGTACAGCAGTATTGCACAGTGCACCATTATATATTGGAATAAATCACATACAGAACTTCTTTAATTCATTTCCCCTTATAAAGTACACAGACATGTTTATTCAAGCCAAAAAGGAATGCATGTCTAACTGCTTGCACATATGTTTTCAGTTATGTGTTGACAGCTGTTATTTCTTTACAATAAAATGTGCAATAGGTGTTTGCAATTTCTGAATTCATCCATTCCCTGCAGAAATTCTAATAAAGACATGTAGGACCTGTTGTTTAAAATAACACCCCTGCTGCCCGTTAGTTCGGCCTATAAAACAACCAGTCAACATGTCTAAATCTTGGTATGCTGTAGGTTCCAATCCACATAGGGGAAACATCTGTAATTGTTATCTTGGTTTACTTCAAATATTTTGGAGAGGCACATTCCAGTAATTGATATTAATGATTATGTTGTGCATGGTTACAGATAATTGAGTTAGTCATCGAACTCCTACGAACATGGCCATAGTCTCTAACACTCTGATAACATCAGCTTTCTAACAACAGGGTTTGTAGAGCAATACCTGTTTGTTTAATAAGAATGTGTGCTGGTTGTTAGCTTGGCTTGTATGGAAGCAGGCACCATGCTTACATTTTTGCTTGTTGTAGGTACAAATCTACATAGGGGACAGATATCTGAAACTGTTATCTTGGTTTAATCCACCTATACCATTTACTTAGAGAAGAATATTCTACTTATTGATATTAACATATATTTTGATCATGGTTTTGAATAACCCAGTTATTTGTTGAATTCCTATAAACATATTCATAATCTGTAGTGGTTCGTTAACGTCAGCCATTTAACAGCAGGGTCAGTAAAGCGTGCTACAGACTGTTATATATCTGACCAGTTCTTTGGTTAATATTGTATACTTTGTAAAAGTGCTATTAAGTTCTGTTTTATCATTAAATATTGCTATCAATTCAAGAACTACATCATCCTCAAGTCCTGAGGGAGTGGGATGGGCAGACACAGTTAAAATGCAAAAGAGGGAAGATGTACGTGAGTGATGTCCACTTTGCCAAGGCATATCATGGTCCTCCCACATGCCTTTCTGAGTCCCTTATGTACACAACATGCATGGTTCTGTTCGTAGAGGCTGTTCTGCATGACACTATCATACTGTATGATGAATGAATGATTTCCATTACAGTTAATGTTTCTGAACATGGTGCTGACACAAATGAAGGTTTTTAAACTCTTTAGGTACGTGACCTGCAAATGTTCATACTTTGAAATCCTAATCCAGGATCCATTTTAGTAGACCATCATCCATCCAGGTGACGTCATAAAATAAGTCGCATCAGTGCATTTAAAACATGTATTTTCCGTCAAGATGGATTAGCTAAACAGGCAGCTCTCAAGGTTAGAGTTTGAATCTCATGTCCTCCAATCTGTGCTCAAAGATGTTAAAAACCTGTATATAACACTGAAAGAATGTATACAGTGGTTATCTAATGTTCTTTGGGAATAAATTGACCAGAAACTGTTCCAAGCAAATCACGTTTACTTGAGAAATACATCATCCGTACTTTCTCTTTTCTGTTTTCATTATTGGAACATCAGACAAGGAACAGAACTGTGTGCATCAAGCAGATGCACAGGCTTGAGGAATATCAGAGGGAGAGAGGTATGTTGATTACTTTTTACTGTTTTATGAAATGAAATGCATCTGCTTCAATTTACAGGCCTTTTTTCACAACAACATGTATATTGATGCAGGAATACCCATCATGCATCAGTAAGGTAAGTGACATTATCACACTATAGCTGTGCTTTTAACTGTGATCAAAATCTAAAAATATTGAAATATCATGTAACATTAAGTCACTGTTTCAGCCGCCAGTTTTGAACTGAACTCCACAACATAAATAACAGGTTGGTATATCTGTCACACATACTAATGGTAGATCTTTTGTATGCAAGTTTAAATGCTTTCTTTGCTGTCTATAATGCACAGTTTACCACATTTGTTTTTGTGGCTGTGTTTTTCAGTGACTGATCTGTTGTGTAGTCTGCTTATTCAGACTAACTGGATTGGTGTCTGCTGTTAGTGTTTGCACAAATTTTTGCAGCTTGTGTGGCATTCCCTTTAATTCAACATTGGTATTACATATTCTTTAAAATGCTGTTAAAGTCTAAGTTTACTGATACACAAATATATATTTCTTTGCAGCAGTTTAACATTGGTATTGACTATACCTACAACACCTTGGATGCTTTTGATAAAACACGATTATAACCTATGTTTACTGACACTTGTGCAGATAGATATTTCTTTGCAGCAGTTCTTAATCAGCAAGCTTCTTTATAATGTTTGTATTTTGCAGGCTACTGATTAGTAATCATTTTTGGTAGATAATGCACACAGTTGTTCACATACAATATCGTTAATACCAGATATATTGGATTCTCGTCTGTCACAAGCTGTGATGCTTAAACATATAAATTAATCATTACTATTATATTCATTATATCTATGTTTGTTCACCAAATTATCATGCTACCTGTCTCAGATGTTTGCCATATTGCTTGCCTATTGTACACAATATTGTCATATCAATTTCTCCTCATTTTTAACAATGACACTTGGTTACTGTTCATATAAATCATTAGATGCAGACAGTCAAATCTCTTGAGTTCATCGTTCATACATTCTTACAAAGCTAATGACCTGGGTGGGTGTCTCTAAGCCTTTACAACTGTTCACAAAAGAAAACTGATGTTTTGTTTATGAACAGGACATTTAGGACCAGGCATTTATGAGGCAACTCTGTCCATAATGGATGTGTATCAGTCCCTGTGCAAATTGTCATTGTATTCAGATTAGGTTTAGCTATGATACTCATAGGACTATTCTACATGGTAGACATTTGCTCTTTTTTATGTTGTGTTTTGCAATTAATCCTGACAGAGCATGGGACCCATGGCTGTTGTCCTATCAGATGACGACAATGATGAGCGCATGCCAGGCCACTGCCAGAGTCTTTTGAGGAAGATGGTGATGATGATGATGATGAAGAACCTGGACCTGCCCCTGCCCCAAGCCATCATGTCTGCACACCAGAGGAGATAACAACACAACTGGAATTGTGACGATTATTGGGAGGAAATATGACAGGTTATAACCAATGTGTTCTGAATACAGATGAGGGGCATGATGGGGTCCTTCATTTTTAATTTCTCCAAATCTTTTGGATTTCTAATACCAAGAAAAGAATGGACCCCATTCCTAAGCCAAAGTATGATTAAAGTTCATGAAATTAGTATTTTTTCACTCTATGATGTCAGCCAAAAGTGCTCTTCTTAGCACCCGCAATGTGCTCAGTAATAACTCCTGCAATTTGTATGGAGTTACATGTATGGGTGGCGTATCTAAATACGATTGTAGACACTTTTCTATAAGACCCGTTGCTCTTACTACTATTGGAACTATCTGGGTACCTTTCTTCCACATTGCTGTCATTTCTGCTTGCAAATCTTGATATTTTTATGACTTTGTGTCTCTCTGTATGCAGGACACTCTAGTCACTGGGTGTGGCGATTTCAATGATCAATGCTACTTTTGTCTTCTTTACTTGGACAACTATATCCAGTTTTCTAGCATCTATCTTTTGAACTGTTGGTAATGGATGATCCCATGTGATGTAGACTTCATCATTTTCTATGATGCTTTGTGGATCATGTTTCCAGTGTATTTCAGCCACTTCAGTACCATAATGTTTGCACAAGCCCCAGTGCAGCAGTCTCATCACATTATTATGCCTTTCAGTCTACAGCCCTTCTGCCATTAATATGTTGCAACCAGCAACGAGGTGTGCAAATGTTTCCAATTCTGTTTTGCAAAACCTACATTTGTCTGTTTCTCCCACATGTTTAATGGACTTTGAAAAACCAATGTGTACATAGCCCACTATCTTGTGCCGCCAATATTAACCTTGGTTTGAATTCGCCTCTCCTTAACCCTTCCTGCTTTCATTTCTAATCAATATGAGGTTCTTCTAGAAGTTTTCTATACCTGCAGCAATATTTATGCATTTTGCACCACATTTCTTGTCTTCTCATCTGGTCCTTCACCTTATATTCTTTCTTTTGTTTTATTTATTTATTTACATTTGTTGACCGGCAGTGTCCGACTGGACGGAGGTCCATTTTCAGCAAAGGCCCGGGGAGAAAAGCTCCACAGTTAAAATACTAAAAAGTTACTTTGGATTACATAGCGATTAACAATTTAACATAGCAATTACTTACAACATATTTACAGATGAAGAACATAGTACATCAGTAAACAACTAGAATCTTTATTTGTGAAGTACATAACAGACATTAACAAATGTTACAATAAGAAGTTCCTGCTGTATAATAAGTACTAGGCTTATGAGCATCTGAGCTTGCTATAATCAAGGTAGTTAGTGGAGTGGAAAGAAAGGTAGTGGTTGGATGGGGTGGGTGATATTAGAGTGGGAGTTGCAAGGGCATAGCCAGCATGTTTTTAGGTGCGCTTTTAGTAACGTTTTGAAGTGGGTGCATGATGGTATGGAGGTAATTGTGGGTGGGAGGGAGTTCCATAATTTGGCTATGGTGCAAGAGAATAGTGCTTCACCAACAGAGTTATTGGCTTTAGTGATCTGCAAATTATTTTTGTTGCTGGTAGTTAGTGGTCTGGTGGTGCAATAGGGTTGGAGTAGATTCTGGAGGGATGTGACATTTAATGGATGGTTTACTAGTTTGTGGGCGAGTGAGAGTTGATACCACTGAAGGAGGTGAGGGAGTTCAAGCCAGCCCAGTTCAGCAAGTGAGAGACAGGGTGACTATGCCCCTGTGGCGAATTTGGCGATTTTGTTGTAGCAGGTCTATAGCTTGTTTAGATCGCATTGCCTTAGGTTGGTATATATTGAAGAGGCATAAAACAGGGTGGAGATAAGGTGGGAATTTGCTATTGAAATCTTTGCTGCTTTGGTGAGAAGTTGCTTATTTCTGTATAATGCTCCTAGTTTTTTGTGGATTTTTTTTTATGGTCATGAATATGTGAATATCAAATTTTAGTTTATTGTCTATTTCCACTCCTAGCAATTTGGTGTGCTCAGTTGGGTATATAGTGGTGTTGTCTTTTGCTGTGATGTTAAAGTGAGAGTTGTTTTGAGTATGTTTGGTGGGTTGGAAGATGAGTAGTTTAGTTTTGTTTGGGTTGAGTATTAATTGGGCATTGGATAGCCAAGTTTCAACAGAGGAAAAGGCTTCTTGTGTGACATTTTGCAGTTTGGGTAGGGACTGGGCTGAGCAGATGATGGTTGAGTCATCTGCGTATTGTATGAGTGTGCCATGTTTGGTGGCAGAGTCTAGATTATTGGAGTAAACAGAGAAGAGTAGGGGTCCAAGAATGGATCCTTGGGGAACCCCTATGAAGACAGGTAGTTGGGGAGATATGTCATTCTGCCATACAATGGATTGTTGGCGGTCAGACAGGTAACTCTGAAACCGGTTGGTTACTGATTGAGAGAAAGATAGGTTATTGAGGACAGAGATAAGTTGTTTGTGTGTGACCATGTCAAATGCTTTAGATAGGTCTAGGAAAGTAGCAGAGGAGAGATAGCCATTGTTTTTATGCTGAAGGATAGTGTTAGTAAAGGAGAGTAAGGCAGTGGTGGTGCTATGGTTTGGTCGGAAACAACGTTGAGTATTGGAAATTAGGTTGTTAGTAAGGAGGTAGTCTGAGACCTGAGAGTGTATGCATCTCTCTAGTATTTTGGAGAGTGGAGAGAGAATAGCTATGGGGCGGTAATTGGTTAGTTCTGTGGAGGGTCCGCCTTTGTGGAGGGGAATTATATGTGATACTTTCCATAGTGTGGGAACGTAACTTTCTGACAGAGATCGGTTAATCAAGATGGATACTGGGTAGGCCAGAGCATCAGCTGCGATTTGTAGGTATTCACTTGGGAGGTTGTCTGCTGCTAATTTGGTGGGTTTAAGTTTAGTTAAGAGTT
Organism: Protopterus annectens; assembly: GCF_019279795.1. Classification (NCBI taxonomy): domain Eukaryota; kingdom Metazoa; phylum Chordata; order Ceratodontiformes; family Protopteridae; genus Protopterus; species Protopterus annectens. The sequence continues at coordinate 1,332,216,178 of NC_056747.1, forward strand.
TTTTTATGTTGGAGATTGGTACAGGAGAAAAAGAGAAGGCAGTGGGGAGATTACTAGTTGAAGGTGTGGGTTGGAGAGGATGGGGGTTGTGTTGTTTAGCTAGTGATAGTATGGTTTTATGGTTTGTGTGAAGTGTGTGTTGAATGAGGTAGCAATATTTTCTGAGGAGTGAGGGATGTTAGGAGGAGGGGTACTGACTTTACCTGGGTGGAGGATGGAGTTTATGGCGGACCAGAATTGTTTGGGGCTGTGTTGTGAGGAGTCTAGGGCAGACTGGTAGTATTGGAATTTGTCCTGTTTTATTAGCTTTTTGACTCTATTGCGTAATTCTAGGAATTTCTGTCTAGTTGAGGGGGTTTTGGTTTTGCGCCAGTGCTCCCAGGCTTCATCCCTGTTTTTCATTTCTGACTTAGTGGTTTTCTGTAGCCATGGGGAGGGTTGTGCTTTGGTTCTGGAAAGTCTTATGGGGACATGGTAATTAAGGATGCTCAGGAAGGTAGTATTAAAATATTCAACTGCGTCATCAAGACTGAGGTACTTTAGAGGATGCCAGTTACATTCTTTGAGGGATGAGATGAATGTGAGTGGGTTAAAGTTTAGTTTTTTACATATTTGATGGTAGATGACAGGTTTAGCTTGGTATAGGTATTTTTTGAGTAGGAATGTTGGGGAGTGATCACTGAGGCTATCTGATAAGCAGCCTGTTATATATGGCTGGGTGCTCTTACTGACTAGTATCCAATCCAGGGTAGTGTGCTTGCTGGAGTTTTTATTTATCCTGGTTGGCGACTGGATTAGTTGGGTGAAGCCATGAAGGTTTACATGATGGGTTGGATGGTTGCCAGAAGAGGATTGCCAGTCAATATTGAAATCACCTAAAATGATAGTTTCTTGGGGGAGATGGTGGGTAGACCAGCTGGGGAGGTTTTCTAGTGGAGGGATGTTTTGGCCAGGTGGGAAGTAGCATCCAATTATGTTGATGGTTTTGTTTTGGTTTATTTTGAGGTTGGTATATATTATTTCTTCATTGCCTATTTGTGGAGCTGATGATTTTAAGATCTGGATGTTTAGATGCTGTTTAAATATTATAGCTACACCGCCTCCTTTCTTGTTTAGCCGGTCTACTCTTAGTATGCCGTAACCTGTAGGGAGTATTTGCTCACTGGTAATGTGAGGATTTAGCCAGGTTTTGGTCAGGATGACTATATCTGGGGAGTACAAGTCTATGGTGGCATGGAGTTCATGGACTTTGTTGGATATACTTCTAATATTTAGGCTTAGTAGAAGGAAGTCACTTGGCTTTCTATTGGCTGTAATATTGGGGAAATGAGGATTAGGGTGGGAGATGATAGGGCCAGGGTTGGGGTGGATGTCTCCACTTAGGGCTAATTTTGGTATGCATGAGGTCATTAGTTTTCTCTGTTTTTGAATGTGTTTGTTTATAAGGGAAACTTTATGATTGTGCTCTGTGGGTAATAGGTATGGTGGGAGGATTACTATGTTAAATTGTAAGGATGCTTTATGTTTGAGTAATATAGTTGGTAGAATATGTGGGGGGTGCATAGGGATGGTTCTTGAGTAGGTGGGAGGGGAGCTGAGTGAGGGTGAGACATGAGTGGTGGTGTGAGTAGTAGTACAGTGGTAGTGGTTGAGTGGGGAAATGATGGAGCTTTGGTAGGATGTAAGATATGCAAGGAGAGTGCATGCAGTGAGCATAGGTAAGGTATGCTTGTACATGTTAGTTGAGGAGGTGTGATAGTAGTGGGAAGATGGAGGAGGTAGTGTTGGGTTAGTGCTGTGGTTGGCTATTGGAAAGATGGGAGGGGTTTGTGAGTGTAATAAAGGTGGGACCACTGGGGGTGGGAGGTAATAGGGGGCAGGGTAGGGAGCGAAGCGGGTAGAGACCCTGTTAGTTGCTCTTATGAGGGGGCTGGAAACAATCAGATAACAGAGTTAACTGATAAATGAACATATGATAATGACAATGGTGGTTGTAGTTTTAAAAATGGTGCCTGCCACAGGTAATATTTATTAACTTTGGGATTGTCTTAAGGTAATAAACAGGGAAGGGGGAGGGGAGTACAAGGGTGTGAGCAGGCAGTTCTTTGTACTGCTACTAATGAGCCAAAGCAAAGACAAGTTTGTGTTTAAGAAACAATCACAATTGACCAAGGACTGCTCTGAAAGTCATTTCTTAACCATTTCTCAGGTGGAAAAACAGGATAACCTTGTATCAGTAGGCTACTGTGGTCTCAGTTTAAATTAACAAACACACAGTATTGATCAGTTATGGATACTATTTGCTAACAGAAGGGAATAAGAGAGAAAGTGGAAGATGAGTGTGTGTGTGTGTGTGTGTGTGTGTGTGTGTGTGTGTGTGTGTGTGTGTGTGTGTGTGTGTGAGGTGGGGGGTTGCTTACAAGTCAAAGCAGAGTGCTCTCCAGGGGAAAATGAATATTGGCTCAAACAGGCAGACACATACTCAAAGTTAACTTTAGCTGTTTGCAGACAGTTCAGACCTGGACTGTGCTTTTCTTATAAGAATGATAAAGGTGGTACCGCAGCTGAATACTTAAGAGTGGTGTTAGGTCTAGAAAAGAAGAGTACAGAGAGGAGTAAGCACTTTGAGATGGTAAAGATATATTATAAAGATTACAAAAAAAAACTGAGCAAATAGCTACTGCATGCAGGAAAATGTCTTGAACCAACTACTAGTATATGCAGATACTGAGCCAATTAGAAAACATCTGTTAGAAGAAACCTCAGTTATGCAGTCACATATAAAAATATAGCGAGCAGCACTCTGTCGTGGTTTTCTAATGTGATTCTATCCACCAGTAACAGCACAATTATATAGAAATAATTAGACACCAGTATGAGCTGTCTACACACAACACAATTACATGAATAACATTAGTGAACAAGGTGCAGCTATGCAAATAGACCATACATACTATTATACTAGAAACAACTTGGTGCATACAAAAATGCTAGCATGCCATAGTAACTTCCAATAATAAAGCATAAATCATATTAGATGTCTAACACAATTCAACATAAAAATATACAGTTGTAAAATGTCCAACACAATTCAACATAAATAGGCATTTACAGTTGTAAAACACTTACTGGAGAGACACTGAGCTCCTCATGGGGCCTGTAGCAGAGTGGATTGTAGTTTTAAAAATGGTGCCTGCCCCATTTAATATTTATTAACTTTGGGATTTTCTTAAGGTAATAAACAGGGAAGGGGCGGGGAGAACAAGGGTGTTTGTCTGTGCACTCCATTTGTGTTATTTAACATTTGTTTGCTGGGAAAGTCCGACTTGGAACTAAGCCAATTTTCAGCAGAGGCCCGGGGAGAAATGCTCCAGATACTTGGCTTTGTAAGTTATGCTGTCAACATGGTGATTGCCATTTAATTGCTTGGACTGTATATGCACTTGTGTGCATGCATACCATGTATCTGTCATGCTTACGTGTTATTGTTGTATGACATTTACTTCTGTTGCAATGTGTGCATGACACACATTAACATATTACACTTTCCTCCCACATTCAACTGTCCATGCATCGTGGCAGCTAACCTGCAGCTAGTGCTGCAAGTGGTAGCCTGTAAACATGTGTTTTACTGAAGCAAATGACAGACAACATATGTTCTTCATACTCTATCATTAACACTGTGACATGGCTTGGACTTGTGTATTGCCCTATCAGGTATGTGCAACAGACAGACATGTCATTGTTTAATGGCACATTCAGTTGCTGCCTGATTTTTATCTACTTCTGGTTTGATTTCCATTCCCACTTGATGCTGATATGCTTCTGCTAGATTAAGCAGAGAAGTCATCTTAGATTTATTCTCCTCATGTTTCAAAACTTTCACTATATTTGGGTCTTGTGAGGTCAGCAGATATGTGTGGAGTCCCACGATTGCAGATCTATACATATAATCAGTTTGAAGGAGGCACATCCCTCCTTCGGAACAGGGAATATATAATCTTGGTATGCACTGATTTTTATAATTCATTTGGTGTTTCCCTATCTAATCTATCCAACATGTTTTGGGGCCAGTCAGTCACTCCAAAATTGTAAATTAGGACAGGAAGAGCAAATTGGTTTATAGCTTGGATTTTGTTCCTAGATGTCAGTGCTGTTTTCAGGATTAAGTCTTCTAAAGTATTCCTTATTAAGTTTTATTCACATCTGTTCATGTTTTATTGTTGATTCTTCATCTATTCCCAAATATTTATACACTCCTTCTTGCTCAAGTTCTTTTATATCGCATTCTTGTCCCAAACTGATATTTTTTTGGTGATGCAGTTTTCCTGCTTTAAATTTTGCTTTTGCACATTTATCAAGGCCAAGTGACATTCTAATATCATCTGAAAAAGTTTTGACAACTTGCAGTTGTGCCTTCAGTTCCTCATCAGATGAGCTATACAGTTTTAAATTATCGACAAAGAGAAGACGAAAAGTCTTTACACTTTGTTGTTTTCTAGGAGCTAAATTATAGCCATGGCCTAAGCTGTTAAGTAGACAGCTTAATGGGTTAAGAGCAGGGCAGAATAGCATTGGTGACAAAGAGTCGCCCTGGAATATCCCCCTTTGAATTCTTATCCCTGGGATAATTATGTGTCCTTTATCATGGCTTAATTGCAAAGTGGTCTGCCACTATTTCATGGTCACTGTAATGTAGTCAATCGGTGTAGGATGAATATTATACATTTTAAGTACTCTTTTATCCATGAATGTGAGATACTATCAAATAATTTTTGTAGTCAAGCCGTACCATACTTAGATTCTTCCTCTTTTTACAGTTCCCCACTATGACTTTGTTTAACAACAAATGATCCTTTGTTCCATATGACTTTATTTTATTGCCCTTTTGTTCTACTGCCATATTTGAATTTTCTTCTAAATGACTATAAACTCTGTCTGGATCAATTCCCATCTATAGTTTATGTCCTTCAGTATATGGCACGGGCTATTTCTTCGGGGAAAGAGCTCATGAGGCCATTCAGAAGTCTCAGCCCCATCAGCCTGGTCCCTCTGGTCCATAGATATTGTCTGTGTACTCCATTTGTGTTATTTATTTATTTATTTATTTAACATTTCTTTGCTGGAAAAGTCTGACTTGGAACAAAGCCAATTTTCAGCAGAGGCCCGGGGAGAAACACTCCAGATACTTGTCTTTGTAAGTTATGCTGTCAACATGGTGATTGCCATTTAATTGCTTGGACAGTATATGCACTCGTGTGCATGCATACCATGTATCTGTCATGCTTACATGTTATTGTTGTATGACATTTACTTCTGTTGCAATGTGTGCATGACACACATTAACATATTACACTTTCCTCTCACATTCAACTGTCCAGACATTGTGGCAGTTAACCTGCAGCTAGTGCTGCAAGTGGTAGCCTGTAAACATGTGTTTTACTGAAGCAAATGACAGACAACATGTGTTCTTCATACTTCATCATTAACAGTGTGACATGGCTTGGACTTGTGTATTGCCATATCAGGTATGTGGAACAGACAGACATGTCATTCCACATGTTTTTTGGATGACAGTTGTCATGATGTCCCACTGGCAGGATGTGGTGTTGTGTGTCATGGGTTGGCAATACTAATACCAAGTGGGATGGTATACAGGTATATCCTGTCTATGTGCAGTCCTCCTTTTCCGACTTCGTCAAACAGCAATGAAGCATTAATCTATAGACAGTGTTACATATAATGCATTCTTTAACATTACATTATGCTGTGTTTGGTGTATGTCAAATTTCCACATCCATTACTTAATGACCTAAGCTTACACCTTCTGCAAATAGTTGTACACATTTTTGAAGTGGCACAATGGATAGCATTGTCACCTCATAGCAAGAAGTTCCCAGTTCAATTTTTGGCTGGGGTGCCTTCTGTATGGAGTCTGCATGACCTACCTGTGTTCAAATGGGTTTCCTGAAAGTGCTCCGGTTTCCTCCCACATTCAAAAGAAATACAGTAGATGCATTGGACACTCTAAATTGGTCATAGGTGTGCAGGTGTGTTGTGTGGAAGAACTACCGCAGCAGGACCAGCATGTAAACTTTGGCTGTAGATGATTAACACTGTTGATGTGACATCCCAACCCCCATGTGTAAAATTGGGAAAAAGAGGGGTTGGGGATGGATTGATAGATAAACTGAATGTGAGGGTCTGTCCTGGTTTTGCTCAGCTTGACTGTCCTACAGTTTTGCTCTGACAGTATGTAAGATGCCTGTAGATTGTGACTGTGCTCAGGAACTATATCCCAGGCTACCATGGTGTGTCTGCACAGAGGTCAAGAACTGGTCCCTACTTGCTTGTTTATGTACCATGTCACTGTAGTCTTGTTTGTAAACACTTGTAAAGGACCCAGGGACCAAAAAGAAAATACAGCAAGGACTTTTTAAGGCTGTTCATGCTTTCCAAATGTATTTGACAAGTTTGTATACCCTAGGCTTATTTTAAGGGGGTATATGTAGGCTGGAGTGGTCAAGCATTTATAGTTGCCTCTCTTTACTAGAGACATAGGTGCCAGACCATAGAAGATTTTTGATTCTCTATCCACTGGTCCATGTTACACTTGAGTTGGATTAGGGAAGAACATAAATGGGGAGCCTGTTCCAGAGAAGGGGGAGTCTCTGGGACAAATGCCTTTCCTGCCAAAATGTCCTATTTATATTACAGATGAGGTTTAGGTTCACATATTGGGTACTTCTGGTGCTATTTGTTTTGCAGATGTGCAACAGGTCGATCAAAGCAGGATCAGATGATACTTAGTAGGCCAGGCATAGATTGCCTCTCAACAGTCTGTTTGAAACTGAGTACATTAACAGGGTTTTGAGCTGGTTCATGTATGACATGATGTTTATGTCTCATTTTCTTTTTGTAACCCCTCCCCCTCCCATGGATGCTTCCAGTTGTCGCATATGCCTTGTTAGGTGCATACCGAAGGGGGTGTTGTACTCAGTGACTGGCCTCATGGGAGCCATGTACAATGGTGCAATGACATCCTGGGATCTAGATGCCACACCTATCTGCCACACCCTTGCTCATCCTTGTGACTATCTCCTGCCACACACCAATGGACAGCCCGGTCAGCCCTGTGTGTACATAGATCTGTTTTCTATGACACCTCTGAATGTGCAGTAACACCTCTGTCTCTGCTGGGGAGAACTTTTCCAATTATTCTTGCTGGTGTGATGACATCTATATTCCTGTACATGAGGATATACCTAAGGTCATTGCTGGGATCCAAATATATCTATCTTCAGCTGTACCATCCCATCACCCTTGTGACATGTGTGAATGCAATAAGTGGCATGCTTGCTATGCATTTTTTTGCATATCACATTCCCACAAAAGTCCAGTGAGGACAGTTTGGGAACAGAATGTCATGTAACATTTGACCTGTGATCTGTCTATGTGGACCTGTGTCCCCTTGGACCACAGCACCACATGTCCTAAATTAGGCATCTGTACCTTGCAACATTTACAAGGTGCGACTTCCACATCCTCACCACGTTCTCTGAGTACACCAGCTGCACTCCCACAGTGGTGGGCATACAGTCTGACACATTTCCGTCTGTGCTAGCAGTCCGTTTACTCCTGCAATCCCGGACATTCAGCGGTACATTGAGCAGGCTACTGCCATCCAGACATCTGCCCTGTATTCTCGATTTCCCAGTTCCAACCTCCCTGCATTTTCTGTCTTACTGCCTAGAGGTTGCTGTTGAGTACCCCATGGGGTAGCCAAAAAAAGGAAGCAGAAGTGAAACCAAGATTCTTTTATTCCACAACAATGAGCTTTTTCATCCGAATTACATGTAATTCACACTAAAGCGCTCATTGTTGTGGAATAAAAGAATCTTGGTTTCATTTCTGCCTCCTTCTTTAGGATTCTTGGTTGGATTACTTTATTTTGTGTTCCCCCCATAGGGTACATATATCATTTCTGCATGCCTGCTAGCCCTAGACCTTTACGACAGCAATGGCAGAATACTTTCCAGTTGTGTAGAATCCTGCAATAATGTCGTGCTGAAAATCACCTTGCTATAGTGTAGCAGAATCAATAGTGCAATGAGTAATGTAATGACAGTGGTGCAGTTTAGAAGAAATGTTTGTGAGCTGCATGTGTAGTACAGTGCTTTATTATCCCTACAGTACACTATGTGGCATGTGCCTGCCCAATTACTCCCATCACTGTATATGTTTGCATTACTGGGTTAGATCTATTTGTTTGCAACACTAATAATTAACTTCACCAGTGCTTATAGTTTTTATTTATTTATTTGGCATTTGTTTACTGGGAAAGTCCGACTGGGTCATGAGGTATCCATTTTTAGTGGAGGCCTGGGGAGATAAGCTCCAGATACATATGATTAACAGAATGAAAAACTAAACAGACACAATAAAATCGTAACATTCAAGCACAAATATGAAAACAACACATTAGTCTGTCAGAATGAGAACTTAACAGACATAATAAAGTCATAAAATGAAAGTGCAAAATTTGAAAAAAATACACATTAGTTTGTCAAAATAAGAACTTAACAGACATAATAAAGGCATAGTGTTCAATCTTAAATTATATGGAAAGCCTGATAATGGGAGGATACAGCATTATTTACATGATAGATGATTATTATGGTTATTAATATGCTAGATGAAATATGATAACAGATTATATTGGTGAAGGCATAGGATAGTATGAGTAGAGAAGGGTAGGGTATAATAGAGGGATAGTAAGATTAGATGTGGCAAAGGTATGAGTGTAACCTCAGGGGAGTATGTGTAGAGGAAGGGAGGATAGAGTAAGTTAGTAGTGCGGATAGAGAGAGAGGGAGTAGAGGTAGAAAAAGGTATAAGAGTACCTCAGCTTGGGCTAATTTATTTTATTTCACATTGTTAACCGGGTTGGTCCAACTGAGCCAGAAGCCCATTTTCAGTGGAGACCTGAGGAAAAAAAAGCTCTGATGTAATACAAATAATTTGTAAATGTACATTTAAGTTTAACAATACAATAAAAATAAGTAGCTGGTAAACATTAAGCAGAGAAAGGAAATTACATAAGGCAGAGAAATAACGTATAGAACAGGCAGGAAATACACACACACACACACACACACACACACACACACACACACACACACACACACACACACACACACACACACACACACACAGACACACACACGTGCACCAACAAGTTATAACAATCATAATAATGATCAGAAATTACTCAATCACAAGTGTAATACCCAGAGCTTCATCTGATGAAGACAAAATGTCATTCTTTTAGTAACAGTAAATCATCGTCCCTAGGATTTTTTTTTTATTCAAATGTGAAATATATGTTTATAAAGATGACTTTTATTAGCAGATGTTTGTAAGACTTTTGATAACAATGAACACGGTATTGAAATCTTTTGGCATTAAAAATCAGGTTATGAGTCTCCAGAATTTCTGCTAAATAGCTTTAGTTTAGTTTAACTGGTTTATTTGTTAATAATGTAAACAGTTGTGTATTACAAACGTTTTCAGTCACAAATACACAAGGACAAAGTTAAAATGCAATGCATATGAACAGTTTAAAGTAGCCAATCAATCAGCACCATTTGTGGGGAAAGTGGGGGTACACAGAGAATACTGAGGAAAACGGAGGTAGGACATGGAAACTCCACCCAGATAAAGGATATCAGGCTTGAGCCCCAGACCTGTAAGGTAAAAAAAAAACATAACCAATGAGTCGAAGACAGACTTTATGCAATGCAGCAGGGCAGGTTTCATTTATAAAGGGTTAGATCAGTTTCTAGATAAAGAAGGCTGTTTATTCAGTTGTGCTATTTTTTTCAGCCAGGCCAGTTAATTTATAAAAAGGTTAGATTACCTTGTAGATAAACAAGGCTGTTTATTCAGTTGTGCTATTCTATTTTAGCAAGGGAGGTTCAGTTATAATGATTACACGAGTTTATATATTAGCAAGACTGTTACTCAGTCGTGCTGTTTTATTTTATTTATTTTGATTATGTAGTCGTTTTTTTCAGATGTATGTCTATGTGCACTGTTTTAAGAAGGTATCTGTCTACCTTTAACTTTAACTTATTAAATGCTTATAAAACTAAATACTGAAGAAATAAAAACTAACTCACATGGAATCCAAGCACTAAAGTTAATTAATAAAAATACAGTTATGGTACAATACAAAGCTCTTCCACGAGGTTAACATAAAATGCCAGGTTAGATAATGTTTTTGAGAACACATGAAGCAGCCCCAAGAAGAACACTCTCAATGCCATTTAGATGGTAGATTCCACAGGTATGGAGTTTAATAAGCAAAGCAATGGATACCAGGTGCTTTCAACCGCACCTGATGAACAAATATTAGTCCCAGGTTGGCAAATGGGTGTTAACCTTTTTTTTAGATGATTGTCACCATTGAAGTGACACCCAGACCTCATATGAAAAATAGGAAAAAGGGGTTGTGGATGAATGGATGGATAGATGGATGGATGGAGGCAAATGGGAACAGCAGCTGCATGTTGGGCGGTGCAGTGGTGCAGTGGTTAATGTTGTTGCCTCAAAGCAAGAGGTTCTTTGGAACAATAAACTACTCTGTGTAAGATGTATCCAAATCATGCAGGAACAGAAAAAAAGCATGTTGATTTTGCACATTATCCAATAGCACTTGGGAGCCAGTTCAGTCTTCTCATCACAGAAGTCCTAAGACATTACCGTTAAGGAATACCACAACTATGCTTTGCACTAGCTATAGCCGATCAGCTTCAGTGGCTAGGAACTTCAGGTAACTGCACTAAATGTCTAAGGATGAAAAAAATAATAATGGGAAATAACGACTCAAGTTTTTATGTAAGGAGTTTAGAGAATGCATTAATAAAAACAAATCAGCTTGCTGAGCAGCTGAGAGAATGGGGCAAAGAGATAAAGAGTATGTGGGACAGTATTCAAGATGGGTAGTTCATAGTTCATATTAGGCTTGGTATTCCAGATTGTTAGAATGATAAGGAACTTAATGGTATTTGAAAAGGGCAACAACTGGTGGAATAATGAAGTAGGATGGATATATCATACACTTAAAGGTATATATGTGAAAACTTCTGTGATGGGGACAATGGGTTATGTAGGTAATAAATAATTTCGCAGTGCTTTTCATAGGCAAACCAAATTTATATTTATATACTTTAGTTCATTAAATGAGGGAAAAGTATTTAGACAGAAAATATTTCAAGCTTCTTACTTGGGCCGTGCATGATATATAAGATAGAACTGAATCAAAGAGATTGCAAGAATGAAGTTCATTCTGTTCTCATAAATCCGGAGGCAAAGAATGGAAACTGCTCTGACAAAACAATCAGGATGAGAAAGATAACACATATCAGTGAGTTATTGTTAACACCTGGAGAAAGCTACCTGTAATAAACTGGGAGAGTATTCAGGACTGAAAGAAAGTTGCTGAAAGGCACTGGGATGTATAGTTGTCATGTCAGGTGACTTAAGCACACCATCACAGTAGATGTGACTAATTGCCATGAGGTCCATATTCAATCTGAGATCTTTGGCTGAACAGTGAATAGGTTCATAGGTTCATAGGTTGGTACTAGGCCATCGGCCCTAGGGCCTATACAAGTCTAGCCATAACAATTCCCTGGCTATTTCTACCCACACTATTTACTTCCCTGGACCCCTGTCTAGCAGGGTGACTGATGTGATCCCCGGGGTGAATTTCCTATCACCCATCCAATCATCAAGGTTCCTTTTGAAGAGGGCGAAAGAGGCACTCTGCTTGACATGTATGGGCAGTCTATTCCAGAGTCTGGGGAGTCTCTGGGTCAGGAACCTATCCCTCCAGCATGTTTTGTTCATTGTGATGACAAGGTTTAGATTCCTGGAGTGTGTGTCTCTGAGGGATTGGGATTTCTTTAAGTGTAGCATGTCCAACAGCTCTGGGTTTGACATGGCCTTGTATGTTAAGCAGAGATTGCCTCTGAGTAGACGATATGTGACAGAGTATAGGTGGAGTTTTTTTAGATGGTCAGCATAGGACATCTGCTTTAGGCCTATGATTCTTTTAGTGAGGTATTTCTGCAGCCTTTCAAATTGTTGCATATGTCTTGAGAGGTACATACCAAACGGGTCGTTGTATTCTACAATGGGTCTAATGAGGGATGAGTACAGTGGGACAATGACCTCCTTTTTTCTAGATGAAAAGCCCTTAGTGATGAGGTGTGTCACATAGAAGGATTTCCTGACTGTTGTGGCGAGTGGTTATTGAAGATGAGACCACTGTCCACCTGTGTCCCTAAGTCTCCTATCACACTTTCGGTGTTTAGTGTACTGCCAACTATGTGGTAATTCACAGGTACATGTTTTTTCCCAAAGGAGATAACTATACATTTCATGGCATTGAGCTTGAGCCCATGGCTCTGGCACCAAGCATCTGTTTCTGTAAGGCCGTTTTGTAGAATATCCACATCATTTGGAGATTCAATAATGGCTCCCAGCTTGCAATAATCTGCGAACTTTGTTAGCCAGAGTCCCTTAGTGTTGGCCTGCTCTTCAGAGAAGTAGATGCCAAACAAGAGCGGTCCCAGGACTGAACCCTGAGGTACTCCACTTGTCACTTGTCTGGAGCTGAATTTGGAGTCGGCTACTTTTACAGTGTGGGTTCTGTCAGTAAGCCAGTTGGCAACCCATCAAGTGATGTAGGGATTAATGCCCAGCTTAGTAAGTTTATCTATGATTCCAGAGTGGGGGATGGTGTTGAAGGCTTTGACGAGGTCCAGATAGGCTGTGAGTATATATATATATATATATATATATATATATATATATATATATATATATATATATATATATATATAGCTATAACTTGCTCATTAGCCTTACAGTTAAATGTTCTTATATAATTTCCCCCTTTGCTTTGTAAGGTATCATGCATTATGTTACATTAATCGCATTGAAATTAGTCTTAATAAACATGCCTAGCATAGACTTTTTACATCAAAATCAATCTTTTTGTGTGTGTGTGTGTGTGTGTGTGTGTGTGTGTGTGTGTGTGTGTGTGTGTGTGTATATATATATATATATATATATATATATATATATATATATATCCATCTATATTGAGACATCCCGAATCCCTGAAAGGGAATCAGGGTAAAAACAAGGCTATTATTGTTAAGTATAATAAGTTACCTAATCTGGTTTATAGTATTTTGGAAACCAATTAGAATGTTTTTTTTTTTTGGTACATTTAGGTTGAATAATAAGCTAGGTAATATCCTAGAATTTGTGTTTTAGGGAGCAATCTAAAGTATATACTTGATAAATGTGAAGTCTGCTCATATAGAATCAGTAATTTGAATAAAGGAATGAGAAAATGTGGAGCACATTTCCAGTGCAGATGTATAAGTGAAGGAATTAATGTTACTTTAAGAAATTACCCCAGAATTTTAGGAGTAAACAGAAGATTTGATTGCAATACTAAGGGGGTGGTATATGTGGCCGCCTGCACATCTTGTCTAACCTTCTATGTAGGGAAGACTGAACAGTCACTTAAGAATAAGACATACCAATATGTACATGAAATTCAAAAAGGAGATTATAGAAACACCCTTAGTAAATATTCAAGTATATGTAATACTGGCTAAGGCTCTTGCCACCCCTATAGTGCCTTTTTAGGCAAGGTTCAAATGACAAATTCACCACCATAACAGGAACAGGCAAGCAAAAAATGAGGGTAATGCTACTCAATGCTAGAAGTCTAAATCTCAAAATGCACTCCCTCGAGGCACTCCTTAAAATGGAGAACGATATCTGTGCAGTGACTGAGACCTGGTTCAAGGCTCCAGAGTGCACCCCTGCATTACCAGGCTATAACTCATACCACACTTTTTGGCCATCTAACCGTGGCAGGAAAACACCAAAGGTGGAGGTGTGTCCATATTCATTAAGGATATCCACACCTCCAGGCTAGTTGCTCAGCATAATGCATCCGAGGTTATCCAAGTGCAACTAACTCTGGATAAAACTGCAATCCAAATTGTAGCTTGCTACAGATCCCCCACCATGCCCCAGGATTCCCACTCCTCTTTTCTTGATATACTGGAAAATATTAGGGTTCAATCAAACACCCTAATAATGGGCGATTTGAACTTCCCCACCATTAACTGAGAAAACTACTCTGTACCAACTCCTTCGCTCAACTCTTTCTGGAATTCATAAATTCCAGTGCTCTGGATCAACTTATTCACACCCCCACCAGGGGCAATGATATCCTAGACCTAGTCATTACCAACATGGGTGACTAGTGTTCCACACCTGAAATCAACTCCTTGTTGGTCAGATCCGACCATAAGCTAATCACCCTAGATATCCACACCCCCCCCACCCCTCATTAAGGAAACCACGGTAAAAAATTTCTCCAAAGCCAACTTCATGCTTCTTAAGACAGAAGTGGTAAACTTCATGACACCCATGCAGATGGACAATACAGTTATGACTGCTGAATCCTACACAAATATACTCTATAAGCACTTACACGAGTGCATGGATCGTGCTATCCCTAACAGAACCAAGATGCTATCCTCCAAAAAAAGGAAGCCAATTTGGTGGTCCCCTGCCATAAACAAACTACAACAGAAGGAAAAAACTGTTGCAAAAGAGAGTAAAATCCCATGAGTGGAGGAGCTCCCTGGTCAGCCTCAGAAGCTAAGATCCCTTATAAGATCATCCAAAGCTAGCTACGAAAACAAAATCGCCACTGATTCTAAGGACAACCACAAAGCATTCTATAGCTACGTCAGGAATCTCAATGGCAACACCCACATCTGCTCTGAGTTACAGCACAACGGCACGAAAATTACAGAATCAAATGATATTGCCAACATCCTGGCAGATAGGTTCAGTGCTAACCTTAACCCCCTCTCACCCCCTAAAGGGCCCATATCTATACAGGAAGAATGCAGAGTCCCTGTAATCACAATTATGCAGGTAAAAGCTGCACTCTCTAAAGCCAAAAACACAGCATCCTTGGGAATGGACAACATCCCACGCTGTGTTTTACATGAACTTCAGAACGAACTGGCTCCCCACTTAAGTACCATGTTCAGTCATAGCCTCACATCAGGCTTTGTGTCCACTGAATGGCACACAGCAACAGTTATCCCTATTAGCCTGACGAGCCTGGTCTGTAAGGCCATGGAATGTATCATCATGGAACTCATAAACAAAGACATTGGTAACCTCCAAACTCTGGACCCCACCCAGTTCAGGTTTGTGAAAGGCAGATCATGCCTCCTGAACCTGATCAACTTCTTTGAGGCAGTCACCAAAGCTGTAGATGAGGGTAAGGTGGTTCACACAGCCTATCTTGACCTCGCCAAGGCTTTCGACACCATCCCCCATTCCGGAATTATAGATAAACTCAGTAAACTAGGTATAAGTAAATAAACTCTATAACAAAAAGGCGGCACAGCGGTGCAGAGGTTAACATTGTCACCTCACAGCAAGAGGTTCTCCGGTTCGATTCTCGGCTGGGGGGCCTTCTGTGTGGAGTTTGCATGTTCTCCCTGCATTCACGTGGGTTTCCGGTTTCCTCCCACATTCTAAAAGACATGCGATTGGAGCACAGAACTTCCTCACAAAGAGGATTACTGGCCTCAAACATATGCCATACACTGACCATCTAAAAAAACTCCAGCTTTACTCCGTAGCATATCGCCTACTCCGAGGTGATCTCTGCCTAACATATAAAGCTATGTCAAACCCAGAGCTGTTGGACATGCTGCACCTAACGAAATCCCAATCCCTCAGAGTCGCACGCTCTAGTGACCTAAACCTTGTCACCACAATAAACAGGACATGCTGGAAGGATAGATTCCTGTCCCAGAGACTTCCCATACTCTGGAACAAGCTACCCATCTATGGCAAGCAAAGTTCCTCATTAGCATTCTTCAAGAAAAATCTTGATGAGTGGATGGGAAATAGGAAATTCACCCCGGGATCACTTCTGTGGCTCTGCTCAACAGGGGCACAGGAAAATAACTTTCTTGGGTGGCGTAAGCCAGGGAATCTTATTGGCTAGGCTTACTTAGGTCCTTGGGCCAATAGCCTAGTACCTACCTATGAACCTATGAACTGTAAGAAATGTATATATTTTTATATTTTAGAGAAATTTAAATCAAACAGAGGAGGAAATTGGTCATCTTTCTTAAAAAAACAAATAGTTAAAATGGCAGATTCTTTTGAATGTTGCATAGCCCCCTGGTATAAATAAGAGATGACTCATTCCCTCCAGTACAGCTCTTTTGAGTGTGTACCTTTAACTCCCAGTGGGTGTGGCTTGAGCCTTTAAAAAATGAAGTTATCACCTTACAGTTCTAACAAATACTCATTGACAGAGGTCAAATAAAAATACAACTGTGTTTGCCATCATGTATGCTTCAAGAGAAAATATTCTGATACCTTGGATATAGCATGATTTTGGAATTATTGATGCTAATATGAACAATCAATATCTGACACCTAGAGGAGTAGTAGGAGGTACCTGCAGATACACCTGGAGGTGCACTCCGCTGTAATGAGCTATTAGTACCGCTCTTATATTGAGAGCAGCTAAAATATGAGTTCATACATTTAGAATATCCTAATAACATTTACAAAATAATATTCTTAGGAATGTTACTTAGATAATTTGATGGGTTTTAAGGAATATATAAATATTTATTTATCAAGTAGAATAGATTCATTTTTATTTTAACTATTTGAATATAAAATAAAGTGACAATATATTTTGATAGTTGATTTGAGACTTGTTTTTATTGGTTGAGTGAGTTGTTATTTAGAAATGCTTTAAATATACGTATTATGTAATTAAACCTGATTATTAGATCTGATGAAGTTCTGATTGTGTAAGGAACAAAAACGCCAACCTTTTAACCTTTGAATAAATACAGCACTTGTGTTTCCAGGCAACAGCATAATGTTACTTTGTTGGTTTTATATCCATTGGAGAAATGTATTAGTTGTAATCTTTTTTTATACATTCAAAATTTTTTAATAAAAGCAATGTTCCAGTTCTTAGTGTCATTTTTAACTCTGGAATGCTGCATTCATCTGATTTCTTTGACAGTATTTCATTCATGAGGATTTAAATGGAACATTTACAGTGGTCATTTGATTTGACTTTTCTTTTCTGATAGTTCTTGTTACATTATAACTTCACTTAGAGACATTACATCAACAGTGTCTCTCTCTATAGCTCTTGACTATCACAGTTCTCATCGCTTCTTTTTACTTATGAAAGGACTGGTGAAATTTTGCTTGCTTTTCTTCCTAAAACATTGACTTTGATATATTTATCTTGTATACATGTGAGCACTGGTAGGCAGGCTAATTGCACCTACTGGGTAGTACTGGTGTGAGATGGCACACTAGTGAAGTGTATCATAGGAGTCCAGGTGGTTTACTAGTACACCATTTTCTATTATGAATTTGTATTGTTTTTTTTTTCTAAAAATTAAAAATTGGATCTAACACAAGGTGATATTCTCATTGCAGAATAAACAATGGATGGTTATATCATGTGATGAGGAAGGAGGATAATAGGGTGAGCAATGAAGTCTACAAATCACAAAACAGCAGCCAATGAATGCACACAGAGTAAGAATCCAGATGCAGAGGGGGCTGTATCCTTACTATTTGCACCATAAGAAGCAAAGCAGAATCAGATTATCTTCCAATGGAAAATTATACTGGCAGTTAATGCAATCATGGAGGAGGGGTTCTAAATTCTACGCAAGAAGATTTGGGGAAAGACATTCCAAATGGACAGTAACTCTTTCTAAGCTTATTTTTTTCTTTTTTATATAAATGTTTATTTTATTTGTTTGCCATTTATTCATTTCAAGCCTTTGTATATACTGTAAAAAGTTACCGTTTTTCATATATGAACTTATGTTTTAAAGTGTTTATTCTGTTGTTATTGGGTCTTTTTTTTTTGTTCTTATAGAATTTTTTTTCAATAAACGTATTTGATCAAAAAAAAAAAAAGATTTGGGGAAAGGAGCTGATAGCTCTTGATTTACAGACTACACTGAGTCTAGGACGCCCAACAATATGGAGAAAGAGTAGGACTGGAGACATGCTAGCTCAGCAGAAACTAGTACTGCATGCATAATAAATAACCCTAGTGTGGAATTACAGAATGCAGTTGGAAAGTCTGCTGAAAAAAAAAAAAATCTTCTCAAAATTTAGTTTTCACTGAAATAATCTCTTCCTGGGCTAAGTCTGTTTTGACTAAGACTGACATGTGCATTTCTGTAGTGCATTATGCTCTTTTTGTGAAGGAAAAAATAAATAAAGTCAAAGTCTATTAGTTTCACGAACAGAAAAACTGTAAAACTAGCAGACAATCAATAAGTTGGAAGCAGAGTTAATTGACATGCCAGTTAAAAGTGACTATCAACAAAATGAAATGTGTTAAAACTGTTCAAGAAGCGAATAATAAATCTTTAAATTTGGAAATGAGAACATAACTGGTATACCAGATAATCCCTCAGTTAGACCCTAATCAAATCAGATTTGTGCCAGGCAAGAGAATGGCAAATGTCAATCAGGTATTATAAGCAAAACAATTATTTTATGCGATTAATATGAACATTCAACACCAGATGTTGCTTTCTGTTCTCTGCATGCTTCAAAACATTTGATTTGATAAATAAGGAATATCTCTTTTTGATATTATATAAGATAAGTCTTCCTTACTATTTATTAATTATAATTAAAGTACAGCACATTTTCTTCATATTATCTAATCTGATTCAGTAATCTTACTAAAGAATTGTGACATGCATCAAGGTTTTCCCTGTCTCTAACACTTTTTCTTTTAGTTACCACCTGTGTAGTTAAAGGTTCATAGGTTAGTATTAGGCTAACTGCCCTTGCAAGCCCAGCCAATTATCCCTTGTGAGACTCAAACCCTGCACCTTGTGTTTACAAGGCAAACACCTTAATTATTAGGCCACCCTCCCAACTCTCAAAGCAATGGATCAGGGTCCTGAAATACGTCCTATAAATAGTATTGATCAAGCAACTAAACGAGTGACTTATGCAGATGATTTACCGTTGACAGTTTCATACTTAATAAAGATTTTACTGGTTACAAAATACATTTTGACAAACAAAAATGATTGTTTATTTCTAAACTTATGATAGCTGGTGTTTAATGCCAGTTGTTCATAAGCTAACACTTTTTGACTGGACATATTCACAGGGCACACAATGTATAGCTTTAAAGCAATTAGTTACTTGGTCTACAAAGCATGCAATACTTTATAAAGGAGTAATACTAAAGTATCCCAACTCATACTTGGGGAATACTACAATTTCATTTACATTTAAAGGTAGCTTACTTAGCCTGAAAATATATCTCCAATAGTTTTTTTTATATAAAATACAATAGTTCCAGTTGAAAGTATTTAACATAATAAGGATAAAAGAATTTGGGTTAGTTTTGGTGAGGTGGATTTCTGAGGATTCCATGGGAAATGATGACCACACCCAGATAACTGAGTCGTCTTCATTTTCAACTTCTGGTTAGCTATCTTTTTTAAACTTAAACATCTCAGCTTGTTGATCAAAAATGTGAAAGAGTATGTGTCAACTGTACTTATCTATATGGTTAAAAAAACAAGGTCAACTCCTTCCTTTAAGATTCACATGCAAAGTATTTAATACTTCTTAAAAAAGCATAGTATGTATGTATCTCAAATTAAATTTCCATGGTATCAGATCCCTTAGTCTATATGGATGTGAAAGAATTTAAAAGTAATTAAGAGTGCACATTCAGAGTTATTTTCTGTCTCATAAGATTTTTATTTTTTAATACAGGGAAATTTTGTTTCATCTCAGGTTTCACTGACCCCCCTTGAGTTATATATGGTATGTAAAGAGTAGAGAAAGTAATTTATATGTTTTCTGGTATACAGCAGGATACCTTTGTCAAGACTCTTTAAGATGACTCCTAACCAACATGTTATTTCTATTGTGGATAGTGAATAAATAGAAACAGGCACTATTTCAGTAGAAGTGGATGACTCTGTAAAACTCTGGAGAAGTTGTAGTACTTGCATAACTTCATTTAGAAATACAGTTAGCTAACCAAAATATTATTGAGTTTACTGGTATCCACAGAGGATAGGATGGGTAAACAAGGATAAATTATGTTGGCATGGATGTGGTTGTCTATGCACATGGCTCCTTCTCTAGTGGTTCTGTCCAAGAGTATAACCTTAGTGGCAAAACATGTGACTTGTTGTGTATAATTACCAGCAGATGGTAGACGGTAATTACTCTACTGGTATATTTTGTAGAAGGACACAACTTCCAGGGAAGTTAACTAAGCTGATGCTAATGACAAGGTTGGTAACAAAAAGCATAATTTCTTCTTCAAGGGTCACCTTTGGTTTTGGGAGCAGAATTTTCTTTAGAAAGTATAATAGTTTTTGTATAATCAATTCATGAAATTTGAGGATTCTGATGAACTTTGATATCGAATATAATATTGCAAGGGTTATGGGATGGAGTTGATTCTTTTTTGTAAAAAGAATGGCTTTTTTGTTCATGATTTGATTATTTCCTTATATTTTAGATAAATATAATCTGTTTACTAATTTAGAGTGCAAGAAATATTAAACTTCCCATTTTTACCCATTTTAATGTTTTCAGTTCCTCTTATTATTGTTGCTCTGAGCCTGCAGCTGACCACATAACAAGAATTTCGCATTTCTAATTTTGTTTTTATGCATTTATTTATCAGAGCTATCATTTTGGTAACTGCATAGTCTGAGTGAAACACTCACATTGCATTTACAGGAACATTAAGTGATTTTCTCAGTCACACATATATGCAGGATGGAAGAAAGTAGAATTAAACTCAGGCGTCCAGTTTTAAAACCCAGCACCTTACTCACTGCATGATAACATTTTCTAAGACTGATCAACAGGCAGTGGACATGCTTTGCTGGGTGGTTTAGCATCGGTGAAATGATGCTGAGACTTGCCACAAGAATGGGTACCTGTGAGTACAAAAGATTAATCCAGATGCAATCACTTTCGCTAGCAGACCTTGGAGACTCTCTCTCTGATAACTTACTTGTGGGAGGAATCAAAACACCTTGTTGAAGTTTCAAGCAGTTTATTCAGCTTAATGGATAGTTGGATGAGTGTTCTTGTTCTAAATTAAGAGGGGTGGAGGCAACCCCCTACAACCCCATTTCAGAAGATATTACACTACATAACCTAATCCAGATTATAGATGATACAAATCAATAGACTTCACCCCCATACAAGTGAAAATGTAGGGTTGATATTAGGAAATAAACTTTAGTGGGATAGTGGGGTTACAGAACCATATTAGTTAATCTAACACTGTTTTGTTGAAAATCATGTCTATTACAAAAATCTTAACTGACTTAGTCCCTAAAACAGCCCCTCCCCCTTGGATGTATTTCTCCCACATCCCTCCATGCAGGTAGCTTTACCCTGGTGTTTCTGATTTTACTCTAGTTGCAGCCAAGATTTCTGTAACTGTGAGAAAGAGGAATCTGTGATCATCATTCATGTACATACACTGGGGCAATTAGCTATAATGATTCTGAATGAGTATAGTAGAATCCACCACATAACACAAGCACTCGGGTCACTCCACAGCAAGTATAAATATGACTCAGTCATTGTACATGCCGGTGTGAACGACCTGAGACATACCTCCCTGGACTACACGAAAAGAGACATACAGGAGCTCTCTGATTATGTAGCCCAGGCCGGTAAGACCCTGACCCTGAGCAGCATCTTACCCTCACCAAGAATGATGCCACAGTACAAAGACAAAATGATCAGTTTTAACAATTGGCTTAATTACTGGTGTCAGTCAAAGGGGATCCAATGTCTGTCTGCTTGGGATGACATGCTCGACAAGCCACGCTGCTTCGCAAGGGATGGCTTGCACCTGTCACCCCTGGGCTTCCGGATATTGGCCAAGGCTCTTGCCACCCCATAGTGCCTTTTTAGGCAAGGCTCAAATGACAAACCTACCTCCCTAGAAAACACAAGTGGAAAAAAATAAGGGTAATGCTGCTCAATGCCAGAAGTCTAAACCTCAAGATGCATGCCCTCAAAGCCCTCCTCAGTATGGAGACCATCGATGTCTGTGCAGTGACTGAAACCTGGTTCAAGGCTCCTGAGAGCACCCCAGCACTATCAGGTTTTACCTCATATCATGCTTTCCGGCCCCAAAACCTGGACCGAACCACAAAAGGAGGGGAGTATCCATATTCATCAAAGATACCCACACCTCCAGGTTAGTGGCAACGAACAAAGCATCGGAGACCATCCAGGTGCAACTAACCATAGGCAAAACTGCCTTACAATTTGTAGCATGCTACAGACCACCCTCTCAAACTCAGGAAACTCACACAGCCTTTCTGAAGACACTGGAGAGTATAAATGTTTTTCCAAATACCATCATATTGGGAGACTTCAACTACCCAAACATAGACTGGGAACATTACTCAAGCCCAAACACCCTAGCCCAAAGGTTCCTAGAATTCATAAACTCAAATGCGATGGAACAACTAGTCACCATTCCCACAAGAGGAGACAATATACTAGACCTGATCATCACAAACATGGGGACAAAATGTTCCACACCAGAAGTATATCCCTCATTGGTAAGATCAGACCATAAATTAATCTCACTGGAAATCCACATCCCGCCCCCACCCCCTGCACAAAAGACCACAGTGAAGAACTTCTCAAAAGCCAACTTCAAACCTCTTAAGACTGAAGTGGTATCCTTCAAGGTCCCTGGGCCAGTGGAAACCACAACCCACACTGCTGAATCCTTTGAAAATGCCTTCTATGGGCACCTTCAAGAATGCATGGATCATGCAATCCCAAATAAAACCAAGACTCATTCCCTCAAAGGCAGGCGCCCGGTCTGGTGGACCCCAGCCATAAACAAACTTTACAACTGAAGGAGGAAGCTACTACATGACAGAGCAAAATCCCTAAATGGGAAGGCATCTCTGATCAGTACTAGCAAAAAACTACGATCACTCATAAAATCATCCAAGGCCAACTTTGAAAGAAAAATCGCAAAAGACACAAAAGACAATCACAAGGCCTTCTTTAGCTATGTTAGAAACCTGGGTGGAAACTCCCAGATATGCTCAGAGTTAGTCCAAAATGACAATAAATACACTGAACCCACTGACATTGCCAACATTCTGGCAGATAGGTTCAGTGCAAATTTCTCCTCCCCCTTCCCCCCCAAAAGGAGAAATAACTATCCCAGCAGAGTGTAGCCTCCCTAACATCTCAGATGCCCAGGTGAGAGCCGCCCTCTCTAAAGCTAAAAACACAGCATCAATGGGACCGGACGGTGTCCCAGGCTGTGTGCTACATGAACTCCAAGAGGAACTAAACCCTAACATAAGGCTGCTGTTTAATCTTAGCCTTACTACAGGTTACGTACCCAAAGAGTGGCGTACGGCAACAGTGGTCCCACTTCACAAAGGCGGTGCTTCTACAGACCCTGGAAATTACTGCCCCATAAGCTTGATGAGCCTGGTCTGCAAAGCTATGGAGAGGATCATTATGGAACTCATAAACAAAGACATTGGGGACCTACAAACATTGGATCCTACCCAATTTGGCTTTGTCAAGGGCAGATCCTGCCTTTTGAACTTGGTTGACTTTTTTGAAACCGTCACTAAGGCCATTGATGAAGGTAAGGCGTTTCACGCAGCCTACGTTGACCTTGCAAAAGCCTTTGACACAATACCACACTCGGGCATCATAGACAAACTCACCAGCTTAAATGTAAACCCATATGTCACGAGATGGGTTGCAAACTGGCTCAAGGACAGAACCCACAGGGTCAGAGTTGCTGGAGCTATGTCAGACCCTAAGCCAGTCACAAGCGGTGTCCCACAGGGCTCAGTCCTGGGACCCCTCTTGTTTGGCATTTATTTTTCAGAGGTACAGGCAAACATAGGAGGATTGTGGCTGACAAAGTTCACAGATGACTGCAAACTGGGCGCCATAACTGATACTCCAGCGGACACAAACATCCTTCAGAGAGGACTCATAGAAATGGATAATTGGTGCCAGAGCCATGGCCTTAAGCTTAACGCCAAAAAATGTATAGTCATACCCTTTATGAAAAACAAGGTACCCACAAATTACCACATAGGTGGTAATCCATTAAGTACGGAAGAGGTAATCAGGGATCTTGGGACCCAGGTTGACAGTAACCTCTCATTTGACACTCACATTGCCAAAGTGGTTAGTAAGACCTTCTATATTGCCCACCTTATCATGAAGGGTTTCACATCTAGATCAAGAGAGGTCATTGTGCCCCTGTACTCATCTCTTATTAGGCCAATGATTGAGTACAATGCCCCATTTGGGATGTATCTCACCCGACACCTGCAGCAGTTGGAAAGACCCCAAAAGTTCCTCACTAAGAGGATAAAGGGTCTTAA
>NC_056747.1:1332245776-1332265776 GCF_019279795.1 Protopterus annectens
TTTTCATCCACTGTAAGAATATTCCAGTTATCGCAAATTAAGCTTTGTATTCTGTTTATGTTGCTGCAATAAGGTATGACTATTGGTATATGTTTGTCAAATCTATTGCTCACAGTTCTACTAGGAAAAGGCCCTGAGCTGAAGTATGGTTTTGCCCTATGCTCTCTCAGGTATTTCATTTGAGTATTTACTCTTTCAAATTCATCCATCATATATCCTCTGTGTAAGAATCCTTGTTTTAATAGATTCATTTCTGCATCAAATACCCTGTCATCACAACAAATACGTGATGCCCTCATGGCTTGCCCTTTTATAATATTGCCAAAGCATGCGGGATTGTGCATGCTTTGACGATGAAGGTATGCAGGTACATGGCATGATTTTCTAAATAATTTCGTCTTGATGGTGCCATGCTCTTTATATATGTTAACATCCAAAAATCTATGCTTGCCATTGAGCTAACCAAGGAAAATTTTAAAAAGTGACAGGTGGAATTCACATATTCAGAAAATTTTAAAGAACAGAATGAGGAAGCTTTTGTCACGATAAACAAATGTCGACAAAAGCCTGTAAAACAGGATATGAGGCTGATTTATGAGATGTTCCTGCTCCCAAGCTACCATAACCAAATTGGCATAGCTATTGGCACAACTAGTGCCCATAGCTATGCCCTTGGTCTGTAAAAAGTATTTAGAATCAAATAAAAACACATTGTTGTCAAGAACTAGTTCCAACAAGAAGCATAGGAATTCTGCCTTATTGCTAGCCATCCCATTCTTACCAACCAATAAACTATAAAGCATATCTAAACCACATTGATTGGGGATACAGGTGAATAATGATTCAACATCCATTGTAATGAAAATCAAGTCATTCACAGTATCGGATTTTGTAATAAACATGTGAAAATCCTTCAAAAAATGTTCAGTGTCTTTGAGAACATAACTGTAATTATTCAAGACTAACTTCAGTTCAGAGTCCAGGTACACAGAAATAGATTCTGTTGCCCATCCAGCACCAGCTACAATAGGTCTAAACTTGGGCTGGATGGGATCTTTATGAATCTTCGGTAATCCATGGAGTCTCGGAACCAAAGGATGGGAAATAATAAAATAATTATAGAGATCTTTATTGATTAACCCTAGCAATAAGGCAGAATTCCTATGCTTCTTGTTGGAACTAGTTCTTGACAACAATGTGTTTTTATTTGATTCTAAATACTTTTTACAGACCAAGGGCATAGCTATGGGCACTAGTTGTGCCAATAGCTATGCCAATTTGGTTATGGTAGCTTGGGAGCAGGAACATCTCATAAATCAGCCTCATATCCTGTTTTACAGGCGTTTTGTCGACGATTTGTTTATCGTGACAAAAGCTTCCTCATTCTGTTCTTTAAAATTTTCTGAATATGTGAATTCCACCTGTCACTTTTTAAAATTTTCCTTGGTTAGCTCAATGGCAAGCATAGATTTTTTGGATGTTAACATATATAAAGAGCATGGCACCATCAAGACGAAATTATTTAGAAAATCATGCCATGTACCTGCATACCTTCATCGTCAAAGCATGCACAATCCCGCATGCTTTGGCAATATTATAAAAGGGCAAGCCATGAGGGCATCACGTATTTGTTGTGATGACAGGGTATTTGATGCAGAAATGAATCTATTAAAACAAGGATTCTTACACAGAGGATATATGATGGGTGAATTTGAAAGAGTAAATACTCAAATGAAATACCTGAGAGCATAGGGCAAAACCATACTTCAGCTCAGGGCCTTTTCCTAGTAGAACTGTGAGCAATAGATTTGACAAACATATACCAATAGTCATACCTTATTGCAGCAACATAAACAGAATACAAAGCTTAATTTGCGATAACTGGAATATTCTTACAGTGGATGAAAACACCAGAGATCTAGTTGGTCCGATTCCATCGTTTGTTTATAAGAACTGTCAAAGCATACAACAACGTATTTGCTACCCTAGTTTCCAACATGAACTAACTACTTACAAAAATAAAAGTGAATGGGGAACTAAGAAATGTGGAAATTGTCCACAGTGTGCTAGCATAGATGAGTCTAGATTTTTTAGACATCCGGATACCGGAAATTGTGGGAACTCAGGAATTGTGGTAATTGCAATACCAGAAACCTGGTCTATATAGCCCATTGTAACATCTGTTTCCACTATTACGTAGGTAAGACCAACAGGTCTCACGGAGAGGATACGTGATCATCTATACTGCATCAGGCGAGACCTATAATGCTATTTCAAACATGTTATGCAACATGGTCTCCCACGTTCTCTCTTTCCAGATTCTACACATTGTTCCAGACAACAATAGGCTAGGCAACATCATCAATGACACGAAGCCGCTGAAGTTCAATGGATTTTGAGGTTGGGAGCACATAGGGGACATGGCATGAATGAAACGGTCTCTCTTAAACCCATTCTACAGGCTAGACCCATCAGGTAGATTTCAATGATTATTCCATCATATAAATATATACATATTTTTACTACCTACATTATCAGTTCCATGCCTTTTCATATGGTTATCGCTTGCTCCTACTATTACTATGCACTGTGCCTTGGCATATATTCTGGCTTTATGCTTATGACATGTTCTCATTACTATTACTACATTATTTTTACTTTTATCATTATTATTATTATTTTTTTTTCATTCCATATAATTGGATATGTTTGAGCATTGTTTGTGTTGTTCTTTGTAAGTATTGTTGGATTGTTATGAATGTTATGTCTTAGATAGAGTGAGTTATTCTATGTCCTTGGCATAAACATTGAATATTCAGTATTCTGCTTAGGTTTTAAAACTATAAGTGTGTTTTACCTTGTCAATTAATTAATGAGGATTGTCTAATTATTCAATTAGAAATGGTTTATTTGATTAATTGTTTGACTATTTAAATACGCTGTATTACTGATTTTTATTAATGTCTGAGGAAGCGGGAAGGGTGCCCGTGAAAGCGCTTACGTCCATCTATTAAACTACAGATTTTTTATGCTATCTGACTTTGGATTATTTCGATATTTTTGTAAGAACTTTGAATTGCTTGTGCTTGATCTGAACTGTGCATTGAACGGTTTTGACTTTTTGCTACTGCTTTCATCATTTGGTTTTGAATATATATATATATATATATATATATATATATAGATGCACATACACACACACACACACACACACACACACACACACACACACACACACACACACACACACACACACACACACACACACACACACACACACACACACACATATGCACACACAAATACACACACACACACACACACACACACATATGTGTGTGTGTGTGTGTGTGCGTGCATGTGTGTGTGTACAGGAGTGGTTCAAAATATAGATTGATGCATATGTGCCTCATGCATATGGTCATCACCGCTAGTATCTGTGGGGACACTAGCATCAGATGGACCGCAGGAGGGGAACGCACCTACACCACCTGTGAATACAAAGACATACTGTAAGATACATTACACACGCAGACACACACGCAGACACACACACACACACGCAGACACACACACAGACACACACACACACACACACAGACACACACACGCATGCAGACACACACATGCAGAGACACACACACGCTGACACACACACGCAGACATACACACAGGCAGACACATCATGCATGTGATATTGCAGATGGCATGCAGCATTCCCACACCACAGCTCAGTGAATGCAGGCCAGACATTAATAGTGGTAGTATGCATACTGCCCTGGGGTGCACACTACATCAAGCAGGTGTCAATTCAGTAGGCATGCAGTCCACACATTCATGGTAGTTTGCATGCATCACCGTGATACACCATGTGGCCACAGGCAGGTTAACAGTACACATGGCTGGCGTCACTTTGTCATGTACTCCGCCAACATGTGCGATAACATGTTGACATGTGACAATGGTGTCCCACCACATGCACCACATCAAACTGGACGTCACAGTACAGTGTTATGTGTACAGGCTACAGATAGAATGCATGTGTAACAAAGATGTCTGTGCAGGTGTGGTTCGTGTGTGGGGAGTACAGGCACTGTGCCACTGCATGGCAGCAAGACACAGGTATGTTTCTGTGCGATGCGTAACATGGACGCATTGCATTGCCATGTCTGCAACACAGTCATGCTGTTCCACAGCACGTATATGGTAGACATTGGTGGCACCTCCAGTGGCTGCAGACAGGCATTGCGGTTGTCTGGTGTACCACATCCGATGTATAGGTGGTCCACTACAGCTATGATTGCACTATGTGTGGACAAAGTGCAACGGTGTCTACCCACTCTAGATGTACTGTGTGGCAACATGCCTGTGGGTATCACCCATTGTTTGACTGGGTCATGGACAATTGTGTGTGATGGGCATCATGTACTGTGGTGGCCCATGTGACATACACCCATACTAGTCTGAGGTGTCACAATCCCGAGGGCTATGCAGACAGTGTGGATGTCTGCTATGTCAGGCGTAGGTCATGTCATGGTGTGACAATGTTGCAGACAGAACACCACATGCATGGGACATGTCATGTGCCATGTCACAACATGTGCACACAATGCAAGGGCATAGGTCACATTGGTAACACCTGTGTGCTGGCCAGATCACAGCTCACTATGTGGTACTGTGTGCATACCGCAAATGGCATTCCGATGCATGCTACATATGCAGCCATTGTAGAACACCTCCACCATTGTATGCATAGCTGACTGCACATATCGCACCGATGGGTTATGTGGTGTCATGCCGGTGTATACTAACGGTTGTATCTACTGTACATGGGTGGAGTGTGTGTCAGGTGGTGCAACCTGTATACCGTGACTGGAGCAGACCCAGGTGTGCATGTCATACCTGGCCACATGGTGAATATCTATACACTGTAACATGCCTGTTACTAGCAACGTGCTCACCTGCGACGGACCCATGGCTGTGCGACACACCAGAGGTACCTGTATAGGGGCGACACAACAGTATACACATTATCCATTACTGTAGCCACAGTAAGCACTTTGCATGTCACATCATGTACCTGTGTGGTAGCATGTGTTATGCACATGTCTGCAAACACAACGTAGCATACTGTAGTATGCAGCTTGTGTGGCCATATATCTGGCATGTGTTGGTACATTATGTGGTGTACTGTGACACCCACACCTACATCAGTTATCATACACACATGCAAGACTGACTTACCAGGCAGCTCCAGGCTCGTTGGTTGGGAGACACCCACCTCCACGATGGTAGCGAGTGTTTCTGCATGATGTTCCCTGGGTGTCCCCAGACTGGCCAGGAGCTCCTCCGTGTGTGAGTGGGTGCTGGGTTGGTGGCCCACCACCTGTCCCACCTTGTTCTCTGGCGATTGCGGTGGCACGCTGTTTCGCGTGCCGTATTAGGTCTGTGCAGTGTCAGTGTATCTGCTGGTAGGTGCGGTTGTTGCCACCCACGTTGTTCACCCTCCTGCGCATATCCTGCCACAGGTCATCACGCTGCTGTGCTTGCTGTGGAACATGGCTGAATAGCAGGTCATAGTTGTCATGGAGCAACGGTATGATTATGTCATCCTCCTAGCGGCTGAAGGCTGGCAGCCGGGAACGTGGCATTATCTGTAAGACATAATTATGGTGACAGGTCACATTTACACTGATGTACTGGCATACCGCTGGACATACATTGCTATGACATGTACGACATCTGCACAGTAATCTCTGCGATGCATCATGGCACTGACACAGCTGACGTGTTGCCGTCACACCATTAAGCAGTGGGTATCATATCATATCTGTGTGTCAACCCATCACACTGTACACACACCATGTTGATGGTAACCTGCTGTGGACATGTGTACCTGCCTGCACCTGTGTTCATACCAGTTGGCACGTGTCCCAATGTGCACACAGTTCTACTGTTCACCTGGATGCTGTGTATATGTCACTAGGCATCACGTACGCAGCCATTATGAATGTCAGTGGTGGCACTGCACACATACACATGGACACCTGTACATGCATGTGTTGTGCCATGTACATCTACACAGCACTGTACGGGTGTTGGACAACCTGCCACGGCTCACCTGTATTGCACATGTGATACACATGGGACATTGTGTAACCATATGACATTAGCAGGGAAGGTCATGCATAGCATGTGCGCGTGCACGTTGTACACACCAACACACAGCACCTGTGACACCACAGGGTGCATCAGTGCCACATTACTGCTTTGGACGGTTGATAGTGCAAGTGCCATTTGTCCATCGCACCATGTATGACTGTGATAGCACGTGCAGCCTTGCTGGGCAGGGCTGCATGGTATGGCAGGGTATGTCACATACATGGCACAGGGATGTGTCCCACCTGGGGGGTACTGATATTGGCAGGGTGGCTGTCCATTCCATATGTCATTGCTATGTGTATATGGACATTACACATGTCTATTATCATGGTGTGGACAATGGCCTTCTGCAAGGTAGGCAGCATGCTGCTTGGTGGGGGTGTGTATGGTGCATGCTGGTATCGCACATCCATACATACACATTACCCCTGACAGGTGCTATGTGCTGCGATATTGTTCAACACAGTGCTGTATGTGCCAACACACTGCTATCCCGTGCACATGGATGGTTGCCTGGCCTGACATGGGTACCACATATGTCTACATCCAGTGCCTGCTGCCACCCCTATGTCAGCTGGTGCACCACACAGTGCCACCCCTCCCACAGGGACCGTGGTGTTGGGCACAGCATAGGTATCCATGTATGGGGACAGGGATGTTCACATAGCAGGGGCACTGATGGTATCATCCATCGGACCATAAACGTATGACGCACACCTCACACACACAGCCCATTCAGTATGTTGTTCGCAACACTGACACAGCTATACTGCTAGGCCAGGGACATTCCCAGGCGCATACACAGATGCGTGAACATCTGTCTGTGGCATGGGCTACAATAATGGTGGGGTTCAACACATAACGTGTTTGAGTGTGGCTGGCGCAGACATTCTGTGCACATGTCTACACAGTAAGCCTGTTCTACAATAGCCAGCGGTGATGTGCTGTGCACATGTCAGTGCTGCACATTGTGTTGGTGTCTGTCTGTCCACAGGCCAGTGGTGGGACACACAGGGGTATTAGTGAACATATATGCATGCCACCCTGTACTGCTGTACTGCAAGCTTCTCTGGTGCTAATGTGTCATGGACATGCACACCTTACCTGGACAGGTGATAGTGGGTTGCCACCCGTACCCATCTCCTCTTGTGGGTTGCTGTGATCCAACACCCTCTTTGTATTGTATGTTCAGTCTATGCACCTGTGTGGGGCATGTGGGCATGCAATGCACTACTGCGTACCTTTGCACCCATTGCAGAACATGTCACACAGGTACACTGGCAGCCATACACTTCACAGCTTGATGACGGTACAACATGTGTTGTACACACGTAACACATATCCTGTGGGACATGGTCGTATGTACAGGCATGTCCAACAGTCACGTACCACTGCTACCCCTACATGACGGATATGCAGTACATGTGGCGGTACAGCAACTGTCACATGTAGTCGTGCAACGCCCCCCTACCTACATGGCGTGGTACTGCCTGGGGGGGATATGTGTCTGCATCCATGCTGTGCCCATAGCTGACAGTTGTACATCGATATGTGCAACATACCTCATTTGGTGTTCTCATGGGTGCATTTTCAACATGGCTCCGCATTGATTGTGTCTGTCACACAGTCATTGTTGTACATGGTTTACATGCCAGCCATGGCTTACTGTGTGTGATTCCATGTACTTCATTGGGATACCAGCATTATACATTATAACAGCGTATTCCAGCCATCACATAGCCTTCCTAGATGACACTGTTAGCCAGCCAGTAGGAGGTGTTCTGCCATCTGCACATAGGTCACACAGTACGAGGGCGGCTGACACCCATTCTGGGGACAGGGTTCTGACAGCTGTGGATGGGTGTGATGCTGTCGACAACCATGACTGCGCCTGATGGTCATATCTGGATGGGTAACATTCACAACACACTCCTACCTTCATGTAGTAACACATCATCTACAACAATGGACATTCCTGCCAGAACAATGTGTGCAGTATGTCTGTATGACCACTGCAGGCACCACTGGTGGCCCCCAGCATGGCAGCCAACAGCACCAGTGTATATCCCGTGGAACCATTACACCATTCACAACACACCTGTCTCAGATGACCCTGTTGTGGATCACAGTGCAGTTCCACACATCATGTTACACTAGGCATCATGCACTGATATGTTGCGGATGTGTGAACGGCTGTGCAACTCAACATATGCACACATGACACATCACCTGGTACAACATATCTGTCATACAACATGTTATTGTGACCGCCCGGTGATGGCATTACACAGGCTACGTGTACTGGGACATGTGATGGCTCACCGGTATATTCACCCTCTGGGTGTGTGTCTAGCCAAGTGTACAGTAGGCGGTGGTCTGAACACAGGGACACTGTACATTGACCTACTCTGTCACTGCAACTGTTGACTATGCTCATACTGTACTTATACAGGCATGTGGTATCTGACCACTATGACAGTCCTGGTCGACCACACTGCTGTGGCACACATGACCTGCGGACATCTGCCTGGGGTGTGGAGCACACATGTACATCTTCACATGCTATACTGCCTCTGTGGCGGTGTCACATGACTGTCTCCAGCAGGGCTGTAACAGGCAGGCACGGCATGGGGTCATGTGGGACAATGCTTGCACCTTCCACTGTGCTGCACACAAGCAAGGCACACACACTAGTGCACCACTCACATTTATCTGCAGTGCCTGGGACCTGCCTCCATGCTCTGCACAGCACACCTGCAAGTACAGATTGTACACGGATCATACCTCCCAGGCACATACCTGGACTGCAACACACACAGGTGAGGGGATCCCACATCACACAGTGTTTTGCACACATACTCGATATTTCCGAACACAATGCATCATAGGTGCTCCATGTTCAGATACCCATGTTTGTGACCGCTAGACACATTGTAACACGCAACAGAGCTTACAT
Source organism: Protopterus annectens (assembly GCF_019279795.1). Lineage (NCBI taxonomy): Eukaryota > Metazoa > Chordata > Ceratodontiformes > Protopteridae > Protopterus > Protopterus annectens. The sequence goes on from NC_056747.1 coordinate 1,332,254,895, forward strand.
TGTACACCACAGGTTACATGCTGTCTGTGTTGTCATACTGTACATTGGGCCTCAGACAGCTGATACCGCCATGTGCTGACAGCAACCCACACTTCCCTAGAATGGACACCCGTGTACCCACACATGCTTGAGGCATGCACTCCACCTAGCTGGGTGACACATTACACAACACATACCATACCTACACTACCCTCAGCATGCATGATACCTCCATGTGTCTGGTGTGTTAAACCTGGGGTTATCCCCCCTTTGGTAGATGAACATATATGCTTCACGGCCCTGCTAGCCACACCCTGGACACACACCCATCGCAGCATACATGGAACATGTGTTCTACAGCCAGTACTACTGACGTCTGCTGACAGGGGTTGTTGATGGCATGGCACCCCGGCAGATGGACAGTGTACATAACTATGCTGACACATACCACAGTGCACTTCCGTAGCATGTACACAATGGTAGGGACCATGCTATTCCACACAGAGACATGGCGGTACTGGCCTTTTCACAGACGCCACGGTGGTGGTCATGTTCCATGCACATCTGCTGTATGGGCACATGTGCAGGCTGTTGCACGGTGGTGTATATTCACATGTGTGGGGTGCATCACTTGACAGCCATGGTGGGTCCTCGTGGTCCATCACATGCTCCAAGGCTAGCTACCTACACATGACTGCCGCACATTGCAGTGTGGGTCCTCAGGCAGTGTGGTGGTATGTCTGTGTTGTTTGGCTACATCCACATTTGATGTCATGTACAACAGTCACCCAGGCATTGCGGACTGAGATAATGTTGGCAACATGCCAGGCAATGGTGTACTTACCAACAATACACACTCTCACTCACTACAGGGTTGCAATCCATACATGGACATCGTAGTGTCCCTGTGGACACATACATGGTACTGCCATGCACACGTTATGTCCTAAGACACTGTCCCAATGTCACCTTCCGATCTCCCTAGCTGTTATGTCCCGCCAACCTGTTTGGTATGTGTCTCCACACCAGCCCACTGAATTCACTGCTAGCCTGTTGTCGGACATTGTGTACCTTGACCCACACTGCCGCATCTATCGCACTACACATGGGTGGCACTGCATTGCACGTGTGGGACTGCATTCGTACACCCATGACTGGACCATTCTGTATGGCACTGGGGCACATCCTCACAAACGTGCTTCACGCACTCATTGATGACCTCCATGCCTTTACTGGCACCCTTGTTGGGCTTCTGTGTGCCACAGCACGCCACATACACATGCTGGCCACCTGTCATACCATTGCATGGGTGGTTGGTGTGGTACAGAGGGCAACAGATCAGACATTGTCCTCACATTGCCCTTCAGCGCCATTCCACGTTCTGGTATTGGCAACGTACACATCCACCTGCACATCATACCCTGTGTCTCAGGATGTTAGGCTATATGACTCCTGGACAGGACACACAGTGGTGCAAGCATATCATGCTACCTACTACATGTCAGGTACATATGGCATTACACAGTCCTCAGTCATGGGGCCCCTCATGCTCACTATTTGCTTACATACACAACATGCTGTCACAGAGTACTGTCCATGCCTAGATATCCCACATCTACATACCTGGCACCATTATAGCTCCACCAGCTCATACTGATAACAACCATACGGGTGTCAGTGTGGCAGATACATCATGTGGGTGTCATGGCATCAGGATGCATGACACATGGTGCATGCACATCACCTTTGCATAGCAACATTCATCCACTGAGTATCACATGGATACTGACCTCGTACATGCATATCAAATTGTACATGGTTGCTGTACACACAAATGCCCCACATGGTGCTGTGGTTACCGTATTCCACTGTGGCATGGGTACACATCTGCAGGGCCACACCTATCTGTACTGTGTGTGATGCTGGTACATAGGTAGCCATTGTACCTGTGGCATACACACATCTACACACGGGCAAGGTTACAATACCACATTAGGTGGTGTACCTTCCACAACGGCTACGACTTTACATGGCACAGCATTGTCATGCCATGATGTGTACCAGGCTCAAACAGTTTACATATGCGGCTGACAGATGGAAAACACATCTGTACACATCTGCATACCACATACACAGGGGTGTCTTCTGCTCTGACATGGACCATGTCCTCCGCATTACTGATGCATGTAGTACTCATACATGGCAATTGCAGTGGGCAGTGTGAACAGACCACTCATGGATATGTGCACACATGCCACATTGCATGGGCTGGGCTTCTGTGTTACTTCCACAGACACAACGCACACCATGCTGTGGAACATAGGTCCTGTGCACATTCCACAGGGACACACAGTGGCACTGTTCATGTGATAGCTCCCTTGCTGTTTGAGTGACACGTAGTCATGGTACCACCACAGCAGCAGTACTGTGTAGACATGCAGTTGACACCCACCTCTGTTGTTCACTGGACACTACCATGGGGAGGTGACACTACTGTGTACACTGCACATGTGTTTACACATGGACCTGCCGGACTTCATTGTTGCCCACATTGCACCTACTACAGATTGTTTGGCCATGGTTACTTGGTGTTCCTTCCATTTCGGATGGCTATTATGCTACTACTCTGTCCCATATCTACAGGCCATATGTATCCTGTTATTGTACATACTAATAGACAATAACTCCATTATGCATGATATGCCTGTGATACTGTGTATGATGTCTGTCATATCTACCATGACAGCTTTACATTACACATAGTTGACATAGTATCCCCTACTGCAAGGCATACGTGCATGTCGGGCGCACATTACATATGACATCGATGGTATATGCCCATACACATGTGTGCTGTGACAGTATACATACATGTCCTATCCCCTGCTATGGCACTTCCTTGTTGGACATCCACTGCCAGCATCGGCGTGTGGTGTGGCATTGTTCTCTGTTATGCCCCCCTGTGGCAGCCCTTGTGTTATCCCGGCTGTGTACATGATGTCCCACTGCTGTGCACACGGTGTCCACAGTCGTTGGTATGCTCAGCAGGATAGCACTACATAACCACCTTTCACCACTCTCTGCATTATGGACAAGTATCATTACTTACAAACACCATTCACATACAGTACAGCTTCGTCATACACATCATGCATTACACACCCGTACATATCGTGGGTTCTACATACCTTGTCAGTGTTTCGTTCCGTTTTTCTTTGCGTGTTTCGGTATTCCGATTTGTTACTCTTTCCGTTGTAGAGTACCGGTTCGGTATGAGCATACGGTTTGAATATCCTGGGAGTCATCCTTATATCCGTCGATACCTGCAACATGTGGGTTCATCACACCAATAGCTGTTCCTCAGTGTGTACTTGTGTGCATATCACCTGTGCATCTACACCATTCGTGCATTACACGTCGTAACTAGGGTATGGTTGCATTCCTCACCTGGGCGTTGGCTATTTGCTCTACCTTCATGGAGATGATCTGTATTGTGTTATGTTATGTGTAACTGCAGCCGCTATGTGTGGCGACAGGTACATTTCGCAGTGGTGTTAGCCGTGGATTGTGTGTGTTGGGTATGGTATTATGTTCGACATGTGGGTGTCCCTGTCCTGACGGCGTCTGTTGATGGCGTTTTGCATTCGGATGTGTAACATAGCTGTTGTATTCCTTTAAACAACGGATGCAAGTATGCATCCGCTGTTGATAGTGTTTCCCACGCGAGATGTTGCAGTTATGCAGCTGTCATTGACTGCCTGTATGTTTGTGCTGCTATTACGGCTTGTATCCCTTTGATATGTGCGATGGGGAATATCGGAGGTTGTAGGTGACGGATACGGGTTGTGGGCCTTGCATCTCTACATACACGGTATGCTTGTCTGTGTGCTCCATCCCTGCCTGGGGAGTTGACAGTTAATTGTCTGTTGTTCTGGGAGTGTAGGTTGTGTTGTTGTCATGTGGTGTTGGTATCGCCTGCGTGTGTGCTTCCTGCATGTATTCCTCCATCACATCGGTGGTATATCTGCGGTTGTTTGTACGTGACGACTATCCCTTGTCATTCAGTCCCAGATATTTACAGTCATTGTGGTCCTGTACTTGGGATGGCCTGTTTGCCAGTGGTTGCCACCTATTCAGGTGGCGATTGCTTGTTTGACACTTGTAGAACACATAGTGGTGTTTACGGGCCGATACGTGGCCACGGTCAGTACCGGGGTAGCACATGCGTATTTCCGCGGTACATACCTATTGCTGTGTAACTTTGCTGACGTATCGTTTTGCAATTAGCATATCGGTGTCATACATACGGTCATGATTAGTACATACGTCCTTTCCATTTCATGTGGGGTATATTCCTGTGGTAAATTCTGGGACATTTTCACTTTGCATCGTTATACGTCACCACACGCCTAGCCAGGGTGGGGCTCTCAGTACCTCTTTGGGACTACTGGTGTACATACACCTGTGGCTAGTGTACTGTATGCCTACACATGTTATTCCACTCCGCCTCTAACATGGCACCAGCATACACATTTTACAGAGGCACACACATTACACTCGCACAGCGAAACACACGGCACCCTAACCGCACACATACACATACTGCGGCAGTCAGAGGGACGGTTGCACACAGTACCTGCGTGGGCCGCATCACCGGCGGCAGTGTCTACCTCCCCCCTCATATCATCATAGTATTACCCGCGCATGTACTGCTACTGTACTGTGGCCTGGCAATCATTCCGACTCACGGTTATGCATTTCGGTATGTTGACCTTTCCATGGGTGGCGGTTTCCTCTTCTGTTAAACCTCCCGGATGCTCAGGTTGTCTTTCACTATGTATACTATGTACAGATATCGCGTGTTACTTCTCTGTCACCTTACATCCCTCTGATTCCCTGTCTTACCTGTTGTACTTATATGTATATGTGTACATATATTTCTATATATGTAATTATATCTAGCTACATATCTGTATATGCACATATCTACATGTCTATATGTATACACCTTGCGGTGAACGTGGCAGCATACAGCAACGCCGTCTGCTGTAGGACCTGCGTACGGTTCAGGTGTTGGCGTTCCATGCTCCGCTGGCTGTTGGGTGTACAGTGTTTGGGTGCTGCCTATGTTGGAGTCACACATGGGGCCACCCATACGGTACACTTTATGGGTGGCCATGTTTGTGTGCCGTCCATTTCACTGTGTGTGCAGGTAGGGAGGTGTCAGTCCATGGGGCCTATGCTGTCAGAGTATGTGCTATACGTTCCCTCTTTGCCAGGGCATAGGCATATTGGGTACGCCTCTGTCTGCCTACTGGGGCTGGCACAGTGTGTTCATGGTCCTGAACCCTCTGTGCCTGGACTGGCCTTGGCAGTTGTGGTGGGCTTTGTGGCCCTTTACCATTATGTCCCTGCAGCAGCTGCTTCCGAGATCATATTATGTAGCATGGCACATACTATGAATATGTGGGCACATGTGCCTGGAGAGTACTGCAGGGCTCCACCGGATGTATCCAAGCACCGGAACCGTGATTTCAGCATCCCAAACACACGCTCTATGATTATTCTGGTTTGTGCGTGTGCCTCATTATGGCGTTCTTGCATGTGTGTGTGTGCATTTCTGATGGGAGTCATCATCCACGGCTCCAGTGCATAGCCAGCATCCCCCACAAGGTGGCCTTGTGGGATGTCCCCCCTGGCGAATACCTGGTACAGCTGTGAGGCATGCCAAATATGGGAGTCGTGGTAGCTTCCAGGGCTGCCAGCACACACATCCATGATAATGCCCTGCGCATTGCACATGACCTGGCAATTGATGGAGGGGAATCCCTTGCGGTTTATGTCGCGTCTACCCTGCTCCCCAGGTGGTGACTTGATTTGTATGTGCGTACAGTCTATCACACCCAGTACCTCCGGGTATTGTGCCACACAGTGGAAGTGGCACATATTGCTAGCCAACTCCTCCTGAGATCTGGGGAAGTATATATGCTCATTGGCATGTGGTAACATGGCATCCAGAAACTGGTGTAGTACCCTGGATGCTGATGCCTGTGAGATGCCCATTATATCCCCAGTTGGCCGTTGAAAGGTACCTGTGGCCAGTATTCACAAGCTTACACATACCTTTGTGTCCACTGGGATGGGCTCCCCTCTGTTGTTTCTTGTTCTCAGGCGTGGCCGGCACAGCTCCACTATTTGCTGTAATGTGTCCCTATCCACCCTGTAACGCTCTACTATCTCCAGGTCTTGTAGCCCCTGGTAGGTTACCCTTGGTCTGAACACTCTCCTTCTCCTCTGAGGCCTACGGTAGTTGTTGGCACCCTCCTCCACAACTCCGTCTGTCTCTAACACATGCTGATGGATCACTTCCACGGCGGCACCCAACATGTACATTTTAAAAGTTCCCCGTGTGTTTACACCTATGGTGCGGCGTTTGGGAATACACGGCTGTGTGTTGTGTGCATTCACACTTTATACTGTTGTGCTGTACACCCGGTGATGTCATAGGGTGTGTCTGTGCGGCCGTATCTGGGGATTATCTTCCGTGTTTTACCGTTGGCACTGCAACGCTGTTGCCTTTGGTGTTGCATGACTCTTGCCTGCAATGGATTAGCTTTCGACCTTACCTTACTGTTTCTGCACGTTGCACCTACTATTTCCTGGCATGCATCCTGCAGAGCCCTGTCATGTGTAGTTTCTGGGACATGGCATATCGTGCATTTTGTGTGCTGCCGCCGTTATGCTGCCTGTCTACTTGGCTCTGCTGTGTCAGGTCTTCACTCTTTGCAATCTGCTACCTCCCCTACTTTCTTTGCATTCATATGCCTCCCCTATCCCGTTTTGCAGGTTTCTGCATGCAGAGTTGTCAGCTGCCGCCGATTGGCCTTCGTGGGTTGATTACTGTTGATTGCTCATTACTACTACAATTACACTGCTTCCACATTTCCTCATATTCTCAACATCACCTTCCTGTATCCGATGTTATTTGCGGGGCGAGCGTCACATGACTGGGTTAAGGGAACGTAGTCATCCTCGTGCACATGCACCTCTGCGCGCATTGTGTGCTCTCAGCTCAACTATTTCCCCACACGCCGGTCCTGCAGCTGTGATGTGCAATGTACAGCCCAGGTTTGCTGAGCTCCAATGTGCTTCCTCCTACAGTGGCGCACCCCTCTGCAGGTGACATGTATTCCTTCTGAGCCACTCCTTGGTGTATTACCGCTGTGCCGTTTGGTACAGCCTTACGCCAGCGGGGGTTTTGCGATTCAGTATTATCTGCCTCATTTGCATGGCATTGACTACTAATTCATAGTTACCGCACCGAACACTGCCGCGACTCCTTGGCAACCCTTGCACCATGGATGTGGCTTTCCATGCATACCATGGTGTATTGTGGCTGTGAAGCTGATGTGTATTACACTGCTGTTTTATGACATTGTCATATTATTTCATTGTTTAGCACCTTCCAGAGACATGTCATGGGGTTCTGCTGTGAGTTTCTGTGGACATACTATTTATGTTATTATTTACATGTTGTGCATGTTTTCTTTTGACATTCTCTGTGTCTTTCGCCACTGGCATATGGCAACAGTGTGATACCTGACGTTGACAGCCTTCCGTTACTCCTATGTTATGTTTGGGTAAATGTAAACTGTTTTTTTTGGTTTACATTGCCGTGCCCTTATGCTACGCCTGCGCCACTTCGTGGATCACTATATGCCTTCATTTGCATGGTGCAACACCGCACATGGGGTGTTTAGCATACCTACGCCGAGGCGGCAGATCCGCGCGCCCGGTAGTGCACGTGGAATTGGATCGTACCTGAATCGCTCGGCGGCCATATTTGGCATTGTAACGCCTACGCTATGCGTCCGCCTGGCGCAGCGTTCATGAATCCCAGGGAAAGTCTATTAGTTTCACGAACAGAAAAACTGTAAAACTAGCAGACAATCAATAAGTTGGAAGCAGAGTTAATTGACATGCCAGTTAAAAGTGACTATCAACAAAATGAAATGTGTTAAAACTGTTCAAGAAGCGAATAATAAATCTTTAAATTTGGAAATGAGAGCTCATAGACTTAATTTATACATAGCTGGTATACCATATAATCCCTCAGTTAGACCCTAATCAAATCAGATTTGTGCCAGGCAAGAGAATGGTAAATGTCAATCAGGTATTATAAGCAAAACAATTATTTTATACGATTAATATGAACATTCAACACCAGATGTTGCATTCTGTTCTTTGCATGCTTCAAAACATTTGATTTGATAAATAAGGAATATCTCTTTTTGATATTATATAAGGTAAGTCTTCCTTACTATTTATTAATTATAATTAAAGTACAGCACATTTTCTTCATATTATCTAATCTGATTCAGTAATCTTACTAAAGAATTGTGACATGCATCAAGGTTTTCCCTGTCTCTAACACTTTTTCTTTTAGTTACCACCTGTGTAGTTAAAGGTTCATAGGTTAGTATTAGGCTAACTGCCCTTGCAAGCCCAGCCAATTATCCCTTGTGAGACTCAAACCCTGCATCTGGTGTTTACAAGGCAAAAACCTTAATTATTAGGCCACCCTCCCAACTCTCAAAGCAATGGATCAGGGTCCTGAAATACGTCCTATAAATAGTATTGATCAAGCAACTAAACGAGTGACTTATGCAGATGATTTACCGTTGACAGTTTCATACTTATTAAAGATTTTACTGGTTACAAAATACATTTTGACAAACAAAAATGATTGTTTATTTCTAAACTTATGATAGCTGGTGTTTAATGCCAGTTGTTCATAAGCTAACACTTTTTGACTGGACATATTCACAGGGCACACAATGTATAGCTTTAGAGCAATTAGTTACTTGGTCTACAAAGCATGCAATACTTTATAAAGGAGTAATACTAAAATATCCCAACTCATACTTGGGGAATGCTACAATTTCATTTACATTTAAAGGTAGCTTACTTAGCCTGAAAATATATCTCCAATAGTTTTTTTTTATATAAAATACAATAGTTCCAGCTGAAAGTATTTAACATAATAAGGTTCAAAGAATTTGGGTTAGTTTTGGTGAGGTGGATTTCTGAGGATTCCATGGGAAATGATGACCACAACCAGATAACTGAGTCGTCTTCATTTTCAACTTCTGGTTAGCTATTTTTTTTAAACTTAAACATCTCAGCTTGTTGATCAAAAATGTGAAAGAGTATGTGTCAACTGTACTTATCTATATGGTTAAAAAAACAAGGTCAACTCCTTCCTTTAACATTCACATGCAAAGTATTTAATACTTCTTAAAAAAGCATAGTGTGTATGTATCTCAAATTAAATTTCTATGGTATCAGATCACTTAGTCTATATGGATGTGAAAGAATTTAAAAGTAATTAAGAGTGCACATTCGGAGTTATTTTCTGTCTCTCAAGATTTTTATTTTTTAATACAGGGAAATTTTGTTTCATCTCAGGTTTCACTGACCCCCCTTGAGTTATATATGGTATGTAAAGAGTAGAGAAAGTAATTTATATGTTTTCTGGTATACAGCAGGAAATAAACTAATGTACCTTTGTGAAGACTCTTTAAGATGACACCTAACCCAAATGTTATTTCTATTGTGGATACTGAATAAATAGAAACAGGCACTATTTCAACAGAAGTGAATGACTCTGTAAAACTCTGGAGAAGTTGTAGTACTTGCATAACTTCATTTAGAAATACAGTTAGCTAACAAAAATATTATTGAGTTTACTGGTATCCACAGAGGATGGGATGGGTAAACAAGGATAAATTATGTTGGCATGGATGTGGTTGTCTATGCACATGGCTCCTTCTCTAGTGGTTCTGTCCAAGAGTATAACCTTAGTGGCAAAACATGTGACTTGTTGTGTATAATTACCAGCAGATGGTAGACGGTAATTACTCTACTGGTATATTTTGTAGAAGGACACAACTTCCAGGGAAGTTAACTAAGCTGATGCTAATGACAAGGTTAGTAACAAAAAGCATAATTTCTTCTTCAAGGGTCACCTTTGGTTTTGGGAGCAGAATTTTCTTTAGAAAGTATAATAGTTTTTGTATAATCAATTCATGAAATTTGAGGATTCTGATGAACTTTGATATCGAATATAATATTGCAAGGGTTATGGGATGGCGTTGCTTCTTTTTTGTAAAAAGAATGGCTTTTTTGTTCATGATTTGATTATTTCCTTATATTTTAGATAAATATAATCTGTTTACTAATTTAGAGTGCAAGAAATATTAAACTTCCCATTTTTAACCATTTTAATGTTTTCAGTTCCTCTTATTATTGTTGCTCTGAGACTGCAGCTGACCACATAACAAGAATTTCGCATTTCTAATTTTGTTTTTATGCATTTATTTATCAGAGCTATAATTTTGGTAACTGCATAGTCTGAGTGAAACACTCACATTGCATTTACAGGAACATTAAGTGATTTTCTCAGTCACACATATATGCAGGATGGAAGAAAGTAGAATTAAACTCAGGCGTACAGTTTTAAAACCCAGCACCTTACTCACTGCATGATAACATTTCCTAAGACTGATCAACAGGCAGTGGACATGCTTTGCTGGGTGGTTTAGCATCGGTGAAATGATGCTGAGACTTGCCACAAGAATGGGTACCTGTGAGTACAAAAGATTAATCCAGATGCAATCACTTTCGCTAGCAGACCTTGGAGACTCTCTCTGATAACTTACTTGTGGGAGGAATCAAAACACCTTGTTGAAGTTTCAAGCAGTTTATTCAGCTTAATGGATAGTTGGATGAGTGTTCTTGTTCCAAATTAAGAGGGGTGGAGGCAACCCCCTACAACCCAATTTCAGAAGATATTACACTACATAACCTAATCCAGATTATAGATGATACAAATCAATAGACT
>NC_056747.1:1332270776-1332430776 GCF_019279795.1 Protopterus annectens
GATGAGTTTCACACATCATTCTTGTGACTAAAAAGGAAAGAATGATTTCCTTATATTTCAAATGCTTCAGACAACTTACCAACAGTAATTAAAACCAGACAATCTGCTTAATGCTTTCTTAAATTATAATACCAATGGAATCTAAATCGGCTAAAAATGGTTATCTTTAAACATAAATGTATTTATTGCCTGGGTTAGTCCCTCTGGAACAGTGGCATGTTTTCATGGAAGATCCGAAGTGGTATTAATATTGACTAGGTAAAATTTAGCCAGGACACAAGGGAACTTCCTCTATTCTTTTTGATAAGTGCTATGGGATCTTTACATCTACATGAGGTACTAGCAGCTAAGACAGATGAGACCTCAGTTTAGCATCTCATGAAAAATATAGTACCCATATGCTGCACTGCAGTGTCAGTATTGAAAATTAATTCCAGACACCTTGCATGGGAATAGAACCCCCAGCCTTCTAATCTTCCAGCACCAAAGACAAGCACACAATGGTTGAAACTGCTGGATTCCTTGCTATGTCAGCTGATAAGGTATCAGGGTCAATAGCAGTGACCTTTTACAAATCCTTGAAAGAATCCATCAAAGCTGGGATAGCTGAATCCATAAACATATAAAACAAGAATTAATTGATAAATCTGTATCTGAGACAGTGACAGAAGTTCTCCACTAGAATTATCTCTGGTGCTGTACAACATGAGCAGTGTAATGTAATGTAAGCCATTCCTATCATTGCTACTGTTGGAATATACAGGAGAACAACTTTAGTGCACATAAGGAATGCCTTGACCCAGCTCTCTTCCCCTAACAGATGGAAGTGGAAAGAAGGTGTAGGTAAATTCCACTGAGAACCTATAATAGGACCCAAGTAAAATAAGTTAACTGCAGAACTCTGCTTAAAGACGGCATCCGTCTCTCATTCAAGTAAAATAATAATAATATAATAATAATAATCAGGCTGATACTGTGGAGTGTCTCATTAATAATACCAAAAGAACTGACTGATCTGAACAAATGTGGAGTGCAGTTACAGGTACGATAGCAGAGATCATAGCCTGAAAAATAGACGTGTCATAAATCGTCATTTGTAATGTTTTCAAATACAAAATCTAGAACACAGTTATTCTCTTTTCTATTGATCAGTCCCTTAGCTGACATTAGGAAAGTTAAAAGCAGATCTATAGAACTGAGGTGAAACTGATAGAAATTAGGTTTTGTGATAAAATCTCTTGTATGGATAGTGAAGGAAAATTAAAGTTAGTAAAGAGTAAAACAGTTCCTTAATAATTGAAAAAAGCTGCCACAAAATGTTTTGTGGGATTTTGCTTAGATATACAAATTGATATAAAATTAAATTAATTTGGACATTGACAACAGGAATGCTAACAGTTACTCTCTGTCCACTAAAGTTTTTCTTACGAAATCCAGGCCTCAAGATACTTTTTGAACATGCATGGTAAAAAGGGTACTGAAAGTCATTGCTGAGCTGCATATTTTCTCTAAAAACAAGTATAATATGAGGGAAAAAGAAAAGGTAATGATTATATGCAATATAATAACCGGTATCAGGCTAGAAAGAACAACAGTTTAGTCTAATTCACGAAACCTCTGCTAAACACAATTTTAAACAATAAACAGTAACTGGGGTCATTGCTTCCAAAACCTGATTTAAACTCTTTCCAAAGTAAATTACACATTTTCTCTGGCAAAAGTTATATGAATTAAAATAGCAGATGAACTAGATACATATTGAAAATGGCTAATAGAAAAATATCTCTGTGCCGATCTAAAGAAATCTGGAATGCAAGTAAAAGCAAGGAAAAAAAAAAACTTGAAAAGAATGATTCAGGAACAATACAGCAACCTTTCACAGTTGAATTCTGAAAGGAAGTTGTTATAACATGCGGGATGGTAGATAACAAAGGTGTAAGGCCACACAACGAAGAATTCTGAAGTTACAATATTAACAGAAATGTTACTGACAAAGTCAGAGAAGTACCATCCTGTTTGGACATCATAACCCGTAATAGTAGCCTCTTGAACTTTAATCTTTTTAAAATGCAATTTTATCAGTCTGTTAGTATATTTTCTGTAACATTAGCAAAGGCCCACTAAACGGCTGGTTCTGTGACAGACTCTTGTTTGCATTCAAGCATCCTAAATTAGCCTGTGGAGTGCAGTTACAGGTAGGATTGCAGAGGTCAGTCTAGAATTCTATCGCTTTCTTCAGGACTGGCTTATCAAATCAAAAGCTGATTGGTCCTGAGCAGTGAGGCACATGGGAGGGGTCTGTTCTGACAAAAGTTGGATGATGAAGGAAATATTAATGGTGGGAGGGGTCCATTTTTCTCTAAGGTAGTGTCCTTGGAGTTGATTATATCAAGGAGGGGGGACTCAAATGTATAGTTTGCCTTTGCTGATATTTTTCTTCCAATGTGCACTTTCATCTGGGTTATTCTTCTTGAAGCAAACTTAAGCTCTTTACTGTTTAGGATAGGTACACGGATTCTTTTGCAGTGAATGGAACGGATGGCCCTTATTCTATAAACTGCAATGGGAAGGTTACAAAAAGAAAGTTAAAACAACTTTTAAAATAGTTACAATTTTGGAACTTTAAGCATCAGATAAATGGCCCACTCTGATGCTTGTGATATTTTACTTAAATTTGTATGTGATCTATTTATTTCAGTTTAGAGAGTAAAGGTTATTTTAGTAGTAAGTAAGAAATCAGTGCATGAAATATGTGCATATACAGTTTGAACTGTTACTGAATCTTGAGTTATCCGTATTGAGTTTTTGGCAAGGGAAAGCATCTAGATGTGTTTCTGGCTCTATCTGAAGCAGAATGTCATATCTCTAGAGGTAAGAAAATGTATTCATCAAGAAAGTGGTCAGTCTGATGATGAGGTAGAAATGTTCATTTTAAATAGTGTCTTGTTGGGAGGTCACTCTGTAGTTCAACCACACTGCATTAAATGTCACCTCAGCTTTAGAGTGATGCTGCCTGATATGCTTTGATGTGCAGCTGGACCACAGGACCAGCATGCTAAGGAAAGGGCCATATAGAAAATAACAGCCCCTTTAGTAATGGAAAGCATGGCACTAAAGCAGTGGGTACACCATGTGCAGTTGCATGATTGATACAAGAAAAAACAATAACATGGTATACCTGGCGCTGTGCATGTTCTGTAGTGCAACAGTGTCTTGTTTCTGCAACATGGGCACTGCAGGCAGTCCACATCACACAGGAAAATGCTAGCTTAGTACTTCATTTAACTAAGGAGGAAAGTGGGCGATAGGACAGCCAGAAGAGGGACATGGCTAAGCAGAGTAACTCACACAAGGGTCACCTGAAGGGAAGATGGAAGGGGGAGATGGACATTTTTGAGACACAGAAGCTCTTTATTTTCTATTTTTTCAATAAGGGTAGGGGGGGAGGCTACTAAGGAGCATATGTGGGAAAGAATGAAGGAATAGGAATGGTAGCAGGATCAGACAAACTGAGATAAAATGAAGACAGAGAGAGACTGAAGAGGAGGCATGGACACAAAGGAGGGCTAGCAGTAAAGAGATGTAGACAGACAGAGGGAAGGCAATAAAAGATGTGAAGGGCTGGACAACAAACAGAGTATGTGGTGTGATGCAAACAGAAGGGGAACACAATGATGGGGCTAGGATTGGGTATGATGGGCCTGCCAATCCAAAAGGGAAGCCATCCTGAAGTCAGGCATCTCTGTAGCTGCCATCCTGGGCAGGCCCAACCATTAGTGGCTTAACAGTTTGGCCAGGGTAGCCATGCAGCTATATTAACTACACACAGAGACACTCCTAGGTGCCTATGAGGGATGCCAATGTAGGGAGGGCACTGGTCAACCTTCCAGGTCACTTTCCATGGGGGAACCATCACCCCCTGCAGAAAAGCAGACCTGGAAACTGCTGGCCACCCACTGACTGGCATGTTGGCTGCTACAGGACTCCATGGCAACTGACTCTCCTCCTCTTCCTGTGTTACAACTGAATGTGTAGATACACAGAAAACAAACAGAGAGAAAAAAGACAAAATATTAGTACACACATATGATGCATTTATCTGCAACATGAATGATAGTTTACCATCTTCAGAACATATTCCATCACCTGGACAGCCTGTCCTGCCTCTTCATGCAGGCCTCATGATTCAATGCAACATCTTCCAGTGCTGTAAGACACAAAATATAGTATTTAATAAAATGCATCCCTAGTAAAATAATTGAAAAACAGAAAGTTAAAGTCAGTAAAATGCACTATGAAACAGTGACAAAGTTCATATAAATGAATGCTATCTGTTTCTCTAAAATCTCTGTTGCCCACTGGTGCAGCAGGTTGGAATGACACCTCCACAAGTCACTGTATCTGTACCCACACTGCTCAGCAGGGTCCTGCCTGTGGTAAGACTCATTGCATTGGCATGCTGGTGCGAGGCATCATTGTCACTGTATCTGTACCCACACTGCTCAGCAGGGTGCTGCTTGTAGTATCACTCACTGCATTGGCACACTGGTGCGAGGCACCATTGTCACTGTATCTGTACCCCCACTGCTCAGCACGGTGCTGCCTGTGGTTTCACTTATTGCATTGGTATGCTGGTGCAAGGCATCATTGTCACTGTATCTGTACCCACACTGCTCAGCAGGGTGCTGCTTGTAGTATCACTCATTGCATTGGCACACTGGTGCTAGGCACCATTGTCACTGTATCTGTACCCACACTGCTTAGCAGGGTGCTGCCTGTGGTTTCACTCATTGCATTGGTATGCTGGTGATAGGCATCATTCTCACTGTAGCTGTACCCACACTGCTCAGCATGGTGCTGCCTGTGGTTTTACTCATTGCATTGGCACACTGGTGTGCAGCATCATTGTCACTGTATCTGTACCCACACTGCTCAGCAGGGTGCTGGTTGTAGTATCACTCATTGCATTGGTATGCTGGTGCAAGGCATCATTCTCACTGTAGCTGTACCCACACTGCTCAGCATGGTGCTGCCTGTGGTTTTACTCATTGCATTGGCACACTGGTGTGCAGCATCATTGTCACTGTATCTGTACCCACACTGCTCAGCAGGGTGCTGGTTCTCATTGCATTGGCACACGCACCATTGTAACTGTATCTGTACCCACACTGCTCAGCAGGGTGCTGCCTGTGGTTTCACTCATTGCATTGGTATGCTGGTGATAGGCATCATTCTCACTGTAGCTGTACCCACATTGCTCAGCAGGGTGCTGCCTGTTGTGTCACTCATTGCATTGGCACGCTGGTGTGAGACATCAGTGTCACTGTATCTGTACCCATACTTCTCAGCAGGGTGCTGCCTGTGGTATCACTCATTGCACTGGCACACTGGGGCACTGGTGCGAGACATCATTGTCACTGTATCTGTACCCACACTGTTCAGCAGGTTGCTGCCTGTGGCATCACTCGATGTATTGGCATGCTGGTGCGAGGCATCATTGTCACTGTATCTGTACCCACATTGCTCAGCAGGGTGCTGCCTGTGGTATCACTCATTGCATTTGTATGCTGGTGCAAGGCATCATTGTCACTGTATCTGTACCCACACTGTTCAGCAGGATGCTGCCTGTGGTATTACTCATTGCATTGGCACACTGGTGCGAGGCATCATTGTCACTGTATCTGTACCCACACTGCTCAGCAGGGTGCTGCCTGTGGTTTCACTCATTGCATTGGTATGCTGGTGCGAAGCATCATTGTCACTGTATCTGTACCCACACTGCTTAGCAGGGTGCTGCCTGTGGTTTTACTCATTGCATTGGCACACTGGTGTGCAGCATCATTGTCACTGTATCTGTACCCACATTGCTTAGCAGGGTGCTGCCTTTGGTTTCACTCATTGCATTGGTATGCTGGTGCAAGGCATCATTGTCACTGTATCTGTACCCACACTGCTCAGCAGGGTGCTGGTTGTAGTATCACTCATTGCATTGGCACACTGGTGCTAGGCCCCATTGTCACTGTATCTGTACCCACACTGCTCAGCAGGGTGCTGCCTGTGGTTTCACTCATTGCATTGGTATGCTGGTGATAGGCATCATTCTCACTGTAGCTGTACCCACACTGCTCAGCAGGGTGCTGCCTGTTGTGTCACTCATTGCATTGGCACGCTGGTGTGAGACATCAGTGTCACTGTATCTGTACCCATACTTCTCAGCAGGGTGCTGCCTGTGGTATCACTCATTGCACTGGCACACTGGGGCACTGGTGCGAGGCACCATTGTCACTGTATCTGTACCCACACTGTTCAGCAGGATGCTGCCTGTGGTATGACTCATTGCATTGGCATGCTGGTGCAAAGCATCATTGTCACTGTATCTGTACCCACACTGCTCAGCAGGGTGCTGTCTGTGGAGTCACTCATTGCATTGGTATGCTGGTGCAAGGCATCATTGTCACTGTATCTGTACCCACACTGTTCAGCAGGGTGCTGCCTGTGGTATAACTCATTACACTGGCACACTGGTGCGAGGCATCATTGTCACTGTATCTGTACCCACACTGCTCAGCAGGGTGCAGCCTATGGTTTCACTCATTGCATTGGTATGCTGGTGCGAAGCATCATTGTCACTGTATCTGTACCCACACTGCTTAGCAGGGTGCTGCCTGTGGTTTCACTCATTGCATTGGCACACTAGTGTGTAGCATCATTGTCACTGTATCTGTACCCACATTGCTCAGCAGGGTGCTACCAGTGGTGTCACTCATTGCATTGTCACGTTGGTGCGAGTCATCATTGTTTTACCTGTGACCATCAGAGGACCCCAGCTGGTACGCCCTATAATCTCTGAGCAGCAGGTTAAGAAAAATTTTCATTGCCCAGGTGGGATCTCTGATAATACCAGTTCCTGAAGATGGCATCTATAAGGCAGAATGAGGCAGAGAAAGGGTATTTTAAAGTGCACAGACACAAGCTATCATATCACATAATATGCACAAAGTTTGAAAAAAAGGTGAATGATGTAGCAAGAAATTATCACAGAAAGGCAGCACTATGTGGTAGGTAGTGTCTATGGAGGAGTGTGGTGTACACATGCCTCCTAGTCTGAGAATAGATGGCAAGTAGTATAGTAGTTAGTGACAACTAAGCCAGTGATTTATAATAAAGATTCAAAGACTAACTTGCTTCAGCATATTAGCATAAGCAGTGCACTATGAAAGCTGTCAATGTGATAAAAATATAGTTGCTCTATCATGCAAAATTAATGTTGTGGCAAGCAACATAGGAAACAAAATACAGAACTGGACAACAGTTCATATAGCCATATAAGCACACTGGCTATAGGCAAGATACCTGATAACAAACCATAGGACTGCAGGGGGTACACAAGGATGCATAGAAGCAGAAGGACCAGATAATAGTACTGAAGTTTGTGTCTGTGTGTGTGTGTAGTAACAGAGTAGAACAGCATGACAGCCTACTTTCTTATTGTTTGGGGCGTCACTCTGTAAAGGTACAGAACAGCTCCCTATTGAAATGTTCACACTCGTAACACCAAGTGCTGAAAGACTGAAGAAAAAAAATCAAAAACCCAGGAGAAGACTGAATCTCAAAATCCCTCTTCTCTGTTAAACTTCATTTTGCAGGTGGCCAAGCCCCTAGACCCCAGAAACTTATATATGCCACTCTGAGATCACCATACTTCAGAGAAAAGGGAATATTCTGGGAAATGACAATCTTGGACTTAGTAATTTTAAGACAATTTTTCTGCCATTCAGTCTGCATATTTTGGGACTCACTTTGGTGGGTTTCGACATTTCATATGGTTACCATTCGGAACATAGGGGCTTGTCAGGTTACTGTTCTGTAGATGAGGGGCTCATCCTATCAAGGTACAAGGCATATGGGCTTAGCAGGTTGCACTGTTGCACATGGGAGGTTCACTGTGCCAGAGTACAGATCACAAGGTTATGTTAGTTTACAGTTCTGTTGTTGGATGAGGCAATACTGTACAATCTGAACACAGACTACCACACTTGCCAGAGAGGATTCAAGTCCTCAGTTACAGTCATCTCCACTCACACTTTCAGCACAATGTTGCAAGACACTAAGTTGTGATACAACCATGCCCACTGCTGCCTGCAGTATGGCACAGGGTGTAAATGTTAATAGCATAATAGCACACATGTTTGTGCCAACAAACAGAGGTAGGCAGACAATGTTTTGACCACTGGTGTTTGCCAAAAACAGCAGTGCATGTATGTGCACTAATGCACTTGTGCTACCTGTAGTTGTACATGTCCTGTTGTGAGACTGAAGAATCTGCAATATCTGAAAATGTCCACCACAGTGGAAACAGAGGTGCTCCTGTATCCTTGACAATGGTAACTCAGACAAGTCATTCTAGGACCAGGTGTAGTAGGACATGGGGCATCAATACCATAAGCAGCCATAATCAGATAGTAGTACAAGTGTGTAACTGGGTCATTGATATTGTGATACAGCATGCTGAGACCAAGGACAGACTTATCACAGCTGGCAGACTAGTAACAAAAGGTGTCTGACTAAGAGAGGTGCAGGAGTTCCTAGTCTTGGTGTCCATGACAGTTAAGAGTCCCCCCAGACCTAATGGTGGGAGAGAGAGCCATCATAAGTCCAATTACATGTTCAGTGATGTTCTGTGTTTTTGACAGGGCATTGTTGTACACCATCTTCATCATGGTCTCAAGTGGCTGCAGACAGGGGACACCAGCCATGCATTTTAAAGCATATCTGGTGACATCAAATACAACATACAAAAGTGGACGCTGTTATGAGTAGCCTGCTGCCAACTATCATTCACGGCAGCAAGATAACAAGGTCTTTGTGGGTGGTAATGTGTGCACCTACCAATAACCTGACCCTGTGAAAAGTCACTCTGCACCAGAGCCAAAGCTGGCTCATCACTGAGCCTGGTGCCATTCCCCAATGTGGTACCCCTCAAAAAGGGGGGGGGTCTATTACAAACTGGCTAAATCCCAGGAACGAGGTAGCTTCCATATGAATTTCAATCTTCTGAAGAGTTGAATTAAAAAAAATTGCTGCTGCTGCTTTTAAAATTGCTGCAAGCTGCTTTCTACTTATATAGCAAGTGGCTTGCTTCATCTTATACTACAAATGAAGTGCAGAAGAGCTTCAGTAATGCAGTCTTGAATACAAAAGCAATATCAAAATTCATTTCTGAAATGAGCACCAGTACTGCACTGCAAATTGATTGGCATCTCCTGATCAAGTCCCCAAACACCTTGTGCCCAGGGCAGCTACTCCCTTCGTCCCAGTCTAGCTATGCTACTGCCTGAGAAATCTTCAAGTTTTGGTCACATGTGTGGCAGATGTGGGAATCATGATGACTGCCTGAATGGTACACACTCTGCATATAAAATAAACATTTATTTCTCCCATTGCCACCTCTCTTCTGAGGGAGAGTAGCAGCGTGTGCAGCTGCCCCCCCCCAAGATGGACACATCTATCTTCCCTGCCAGCGCCATCAAGTGATCAACATGCTAGTTCAACTCAGGTCACCTAGAAAGCAGTCATAGCTTTATCTCTGTAAACCATCAGTGCTGTCATAGAATGCATGTTTATGTACCCAGTTGTTAGAAGGGCTTGAATATTTTATGTTTGAGATCAGAAAGATTTTACAGATTTAACCTTTACAGTAAAAGTGACAGCACCAAAACTCACATGGAAAAAGAATTGAATTTGTGTGAAATAGCTTTGTCTGATTCTTGAAAAAAGTGACTGCACCAGTGCACCCCTTCAACCACTCTCATTCATCCAGGCTTTTAGTCTAGATCTGCTATACCTTTGGATCAGACAAGGCAGCAAAATAAGAAGTGATTGTGTTAGAACTGCTGGAACAAACAAGCTTCTGAAAGGTCCTAGTAAACTGCTACTGTTACCAGAAGTATGGAGCCTCATAGGACCATAGGATCATAGGAGGTTACTAGGCTATCGACCTAGAAGTCATTTCACGCCTAGCCGTTTCATCCCAATGTAATATCATAGATATTCTAGTCAATACCCAGGACTGTATTTATTAATAACTGCCCATATCCAGGATGGTTATAGGCACTATCCCTGGTAAGAATTTAGGGTTCCCCATCCACTCGTCCAGGTTCCTTTATAACAGTGTCATAGAGGTGCTCTGCTTCAGATGAATTGGCAGCCCATTCCAAACACACAGCAGTCACTGGGAGACAAATCTGTCCCTCCAGCATGTCCTTTTCAAGTCGCAGGTGATATTTAGATCCCTGGAATGGGTAGCTCTAGTCTCGTTTGATTTACGGATGTGCAGCAAATTCATTAGGTTTAAGTCAGAGATTGCTCTGGAAGCCAGGCATAAGTCTCCCCTAAGAAATCTATACGATACAGAGTCTAGTGACAGGAACTTTAGTTGGTCTGTGTAAAGCATATGCTGGAGTTGCTTGATCTTCTTAGTTAAAAACCTCTGAGGTCTCTCCAATTACTGCAGGTGCTTTGTACGGTACATGCTGAAAGGGCGTTATATTCAATCATGGGCCTGATTAGTAATGAGTATAGATGTGTTATAACATCCTTTGCAATAGAGGTGATGCCTTTGCTAATCAAGTGTGCTATGTAGAAAGCCTTCCTTACTACAGTAGGCACATGGTGGTCAAAGTTAAGGTCGCAGTCTACTTGTGGTCCCAGATCTCTTACCATTTTGTAGGTACATAGGGTATTGTTGTTAGTTTGATATTGGGAAGGGATATTGTTTTTACCAAAGGGAATGATGATGCATTTCTTGGCATTTAGTTTGAGACCATAACTAAGACACCAGTCATTGGTCTGTGAAGTATACTGACATCATTTGGGGATTCAATAATAGCACCCAGATGGCAGTCATTGGCAAACATGGTCAGCCACAGTCCCTTAATTTTGGCCTGAACTTCTGAGAAGTATCTACCAAACAGTACGGGGCCCAGCACTGACCGTTGTGGCACCCTGCTGATGACAGGTCTGCTGGTTGATGTGGAGTCACCCACTTTGATAGTATGTGACCGGTTTGTGAGCCATTTTACTAAGTTTATCAGTAATGCCTGAGTGTGGGATATCATGTATTAAGCCCTCTGAGGCATTTCTCTTATTGGTGCAGGCTTTTTCAGTATTGTAGGTGACTGGACAGTTCTTGTTTCATAGAATACCATGGGGAGGTTCCAAAAAAAAATGTTAAAATGAATTTAAGTAAACTTTAGCAATTTGGGAAGATAAAGTATTAGCTGTACAATCCTTATGGGAGATTTTAATTGCACATTCATAAATTAGAAAATATGCACTGAAAACAGTTAAGTATGCACAGTGATTCACGGGCATCATGAATACACACACTGTTGAACAGATATTATCTTCCCCAGAAGTGCAAGCCTACTTTACTTGGTTCTTACTAATATAGACCTAGTATTATCAAGACCTGTTGTTACCCATAACTGTTTAAATTAGATCAAACCACCATGTCATAATATTTTCCTTAATATCCCAGCCCCAGACCTGTCCAATTCTGAGCATTTTCAGGCATTTCTTCATGGCCTATCTCCTCTAACTAGCATTATGAC
Organism: Protopterus annectens; assembly: GCF_019279795.1. Lineage (NCBI taxonomy): Eukaryota > Metazoa > Chordata > Ceratodontiformes > Protopteridae > Protopterus > Protopterus annectens. Next base: position 1,332,282,389 of record NC_056747.1, read on the forward strand.
CTAATGAAATGTAAGTGCTCTCCACACTAACAGAACCCCGTAGCTAAAGCTTTCACTTATGCCTACTGCTTTCTACTCTCACCTAATTTCCTGCATACAGGTATCTGCTCCTATACTCTGCAAATATAATGCAAAGTAAAAAAAAAACAAAACAAAACAAAAAACTTCATAATGTGGTTCCCTAGTATTAGTAAACTCTGCAAGAACAGATGTAAAGTACTGGCTCTAAAAATAAACTTAAATCACTCTGCACTAAAAATTACCTCAGAAAGTAAATACATAGTTAAGTGGAATGATCGCTCAAACCCCCACAAGGCCACGTATGAACTAAACATTGCTACAGTACTCAAGGACAACCAAAAAACATTTTTAACTGCCTCAAGAATCTCAATAACAGTTCTCAACATAGCACCGAGCTTATAGCCAATGGCATACCCCACTGAGACCCAGAAAAAATTCAGTATGTAAGAGAAGTTTAGGTTAATCTTCCTCAATCTTCCCTATCCATTTTTTCCCTTCACAACATCAAGTCAGCATTACTATCTAGGATTACGTCTAAGAAGGTCTTACAATCCCCCTACAAACTAAGAATGTTAGACAACATTCTAAGTTGTTTCCTCATTAGTATGAAATAGTACTTCATTTACCCTGTCACAAAACTGTTCTACTGTAGCATGTATCGGAGGCATGAAGAACTGCTGTTCTGGTACTCTTCCGTAAAGGCAGCCCTCTTACTGAACCAGAGAATGGCAGACCAATTAGCTTTATTGGTATCATTTGTAAAATAATGGAACGCATAATCATGGAATTTACCAATATGGATGTTAGGAGCGCACAAGCTCTAGACCCAAACAAATCTGTTTATTGTGAAGGGAAGATCCTGCCTAGTTAACCTGGGGAATTTGTCTGAGAAAATTACAGACGCATTGGGCAAAAACATGTCTAAGCACATGCCTACTTAGATCTGGTTAAGGTCTTCAATACTATTCGTGACTCTGGCATTATAGAAAAAAACTGTTGCAGTTCAATACAACTTTCTAAGTTACTTGGATAGCTAACCGGCTTACAGTCAGAACCCATGCAATCAAGGATGGTGGCACACTTTCCTCCATACCTCTCAACCTCTTAAAACAAGAAATCTGGACAAATAGGCCCGAAAATAGGGACAATTTTTAAATATTGCACTTATAAACTTAGACAGTTGATAGGATAACAGCTTTTGCATTAGCATGTATTTAATGAAGGGTTTGAAGTCTGAAACTCAAACTTTTGTCATTATTTAGTGATTTTAATCCTCAATGGTTTTCCAGAGAACCTCAAATTTAATGAGGAACAGACCCAAAATGAGACAAAAATCTGGACATTCTGTGAAAATCTGGACCATTGAGAGGTATGCTTTTCTCTAAAAGACTTATCATCACTGGCATGTCCAGATTCCATGCTGATGTCACTACTCTTTGATATCTACTTCACTGGTGTCAAAGCTAATACCAGTGGTCTAACGAACAGTGGGTAGTCACTTGAGACACAGAACGAACCAAATTTAAGTCAGCACAGTACTTGTATAATTATATGTCGGGGATTGTTACAAAATGAGTGACTAGGGTATAGTTGAATGCCAAGGTACTTAATAGAAATTCTTAACTGAAGAGGTCATGAGCCTGCCTTGGTAAATTGAAAAGAGCACTTGAGAAGTGTTAAATAACAAAGAATTTGTTTTGGATGAGTTAACGATTAGTTTATTTTTGTTCAGTGAATATCGAAGTTCATTAAATTCAGTTTGATGAGTTCTTGAAGTTTTGAAAAACTATTAGAACTTTTATGCAGTAAGATGATGCTGAAATACAGAAGGATTTTGACTCTAGTGAAATGATTTGGTACATTGTGGATGAATATGCGAAAGAGTATAGGACCAAGTACAAACACTTGTGGAACCCTAAAATTTGAATTTGTGAGAATAGAGGGATAATGCTGGACACTCATGCCTATGCCTACACATACCTCTTAAATTAACTGAAGAAAAAACACAAAAGCCAGTTGAATTCTTTATTAAAATACAGTCTCTAGCGCCTCGGCTTTGTAACAAAAATACTCCTTGAAGGCTCATTACAAAGCCGACGTGCTAGAGACGGTATTTTAATAAAGAATTCGACTGCCTTTTGCGGTTTTTCTTCAGTGTTCCTGTGCTGCTTTTCAATTGGTGGTTTTGCTGCTCTAAAAGTAACTCCTCCTCCAAACAGGTTCAAATATATGTGAGAGATGCAACTATTTAGCCAAACTGGAGGCTGAGCTCTCTCATCTCAAAACTGGTGTAACCAGTCAGGAGGAGAAGGTAACCTCACACAACACAATTCCAGTATCACATAGTCCCACTACATCAGCGAACCAAACACATAAATGCACAAAAACATACTCGGAGGCTCTAAATAAAAATCTACCTAAGCAACAGAGACCTCCAAAGCAGACATCCAAGCAAACGCTACCTCAAAACAAAACACACACAACACATAACCCACAAAGTCAGTGTGCCAAGCAGCCACAGCCCTTAAGGCTGAATAACACACCTGATACTCTTGTTATAGGTGACTCTATTGTCAGACACACTGACGTCCTGCTCACCAGGCTGAATAAAGAGAAGGTCACAGTGAGCTGGCTGTCGGGTGCTAGGATCCGACACATAACGCAAGCACTCAGGTCACTCCAAAGCAAATACAAATATGACTCAGTCATTGTACATGCTGGTGTGAATGACCTGAGATGTTCCTCCCTGGACTACATGAAAAGAGACATAGAGGAGCTCTCTGATCATGTAGCCCAGGCTGGTATGACCCTGACCTTGAGCAGCATCTTACCCTCACCTAGAATGATGCCACAGTACAAAGACAAAATGATCGATTTTAACAATTGGCTAAAATTTTGGTGTAATTCAAAGGGGATCCAGTGTCTGTCAGCCTGGGATGACATGCTCGACAAGCCACGTTGCTTCGCTAGGGACGGCTTGCACCTGTCACCACTGTGCTTTGGATATTGGCAAAGGCTCTTGCCACCCCCATAGTGCCTTTTTTAGGCAAGGCTCAAAAGTCAAACCCACCCCCATAGACAGCACAAGAAACAAGAAACTAAGGATAATGCTGCTAAACGCCAGAAGTCTTAACATCAAGATGCCGCGCTTTTCGAAGCTCTCCTCAGTATGGAGAACATCGATATCTGTGCAGTGACAGAAACCTGGTTCAAGGCTCCAGAGAGCACCCCAGCACTACCAGGCTATACCTCATATCATGCTTTTCGGCCCCAAAGACCGAACCACAAAAGGAGGGGGAGTTTCCATATTTATCAAGGATATCCACACCTCCAGGTTAGTGGCATTGCACAAAGTATCGGAGACCATCCATGTGCAACTAACAGTGGACAAGACTGCTTTTCAGTTTATAGCATCCTACAGACCACCCTCTCAAAGTCAGGGATCCCATTGGCTTTCCTGAAAACATTGGAGAACATGAAGATCTCTCCGAACACCATTATATTGGGTGACTTCAACTACCCAAACATTGACTGGAAGCACTACTCACGCCCCAGCACCTTAGCCCAAAGATTCCTGGAAATTGTAAACTCAAATGCTATGGAACAACTAGTCACCACTCCCACAAGAGGGGACAACATACTAGACCTGATCATTACCAACATGGGGACTCTATGCTCCACACCAGAAGTATATCCCTCATTGGTAAGATCAGACCATAAATTAATTTCACTGGATGTCCACATCCCGACCCCACCCCCAGCCCAGAAAACCACAGTGAAAAACTTCTCAAAAGTGAACTTCTCACTTCTCAAAACTGAAGTGGAATCCTTTAAGGCCCCAGGGCCAGTGGAAACTACAGCCCAAACTGCAGAATCCTATATAAATGCATTCTACGGACATCTCCAGGAATGCATGGATCATGCTATCCCAAACAAAACCAAGACCCAATCATCCGAAGGCAGGCGTCAGTCTGGTGGACCCTGCCATAAATAAACTGTACAACAGAAGGAGGAAGCTACTACATGATAGAGAGCAAAATCCCTAATGGGCCCTCCTTCTATTGTATTGTTTGTTTATGGCTGGGGTCCACCAGACAGGACATCTGCCTTTGGAGGATTGGGTCTTGGTTTTATTTGGGATTGCATGATCCATGCATTCCTGAAGGTGTTCATACAATGCGTTTATAAAGGATTCTGCGGTCTGGGCCGTATTTTCCACAGGCCTGGGGGCTTTGTAGGATTTCGCCTCAGTTTTGAGGCGTGTGAAATTTGCTTTAGAGAAGTTTTTCACTGTGGTTTTCTGGGCAGGGGGTGGGATCGGGATGTGAATATCCAATGAGATTAGTTTATGGTCTGATCTTACCAGTAAGGGATACACTTCTAGTCTGGAGCATAGTGTCCCCATGTTGGTGATGATCAGGTCCAATATGTTTTCCCCTCTTGTGGGAGTGGTAACAAGTTGTTCCATAGCATTTGAGTTTATAAATTCTAGGAACCTTTGGGCTAGGGTGTTGGAGCTAGAGTAATGCTCCCAGTCTATGTTTGGGTAGTTGAAGTTGCCCAATATAATGGTGTTTGGAGAGACCTTCATATTTTCCAGTATTCTCAGGAAGGCCAATCTTCTGTAAAGGCAGCCCTGTTACTGAACCAGAGAATGGCAGACCAATTAGCTTTATTGGTATCATTTGTAAAATAATGGAATGCATAATCATGGAATTTACCAATATGGATGTTAGGAGCGCACAAGCTCTAGACCCAAACAAATCTGTTTATTGTGAAGGGAAGATCCTGCCTACTTAACCTGGGGAATTTGTCTGAGAAAATTACAGATGCATTGGGCAAAAACATGTCTAAGCACACTGCCTACTTAGATCTGGTTAAGGTATTCAATACTATTCGTGACTCTGGCATTATAGAAAAAAACTGTTGCGGTTCAATACAACTTTCTAAGTTACTTGGATAGCTAACCGGCTTACAGTCAGAACCCATGCAATCAAGGATGGTGGCACACTTTCCTCCATACCTCTCAACCTCTTAAAACAAGAAATCTGGACAAAGCCAAACATAACAGGGGGACATAGGCCCGAAAATAGGGACAATTTTTAAATATTGCACTTATAAACTTAGAAAGTTGATAGGATAACAACTTTTGCATTAGCATGTATTTAATGAAGGGTTTGAAGTCTGAAACTCAAAATTTTGTCATTATTTAGTGATTTTAATCATCAATGGTTTTCCAGAGAACCTCAAATTTAATGAGGAACAGACCCAAAATGAGACAAAAATCTGGACATTCTGTGAAAATCTGGACCATTGAGAGGGATGCTTTTCTCTAAAAGACTTATCATCACTGGCATGTCCAGATTCCATGCTGATGTCACTACTCTTTGATATCTACTTCACTGGTGTCAAAGCTAATACCAGTGGTCTAACGAACAGTGGGTAGTCACTTGAGACACAGAACAAACCAAATTTAAGTCAGCACAGTACTTGTATAATTATATGTCGGGGATTGTTACAAAATGAGTGACTAGGGTATAGTTGAATGCCAAGGTACTTAATAGAAATTCTTAACTGAAGAGGTCATGAGCCTGCCTTGGTAAATTGAAAAGAGCACTTGAGAAGTGTTAAATAACAAAGAATTTGTTTTGGATGAGTTAACGATTAGTTTAATTTTGTTCAGTGAATATCAAAGTTCATTAAATTTAGTTTGATGAGTTCCTGAAGTTTTGAAAAATTATTAGAACTTTCATGCAGTAAGATGATGCTGAAATACAGAAGGATTTTGACTCTAGTGAAATGATTTAGTACATTGTGGATGAATATGCAAAAGAGTATAGGACCAAGTACAAACACTTGTGGAACCCTAAAATTTGAATTTGTGAGAATAGAGGGATAATGCTGGACACTCATGCCCATGCCTACACATACCTCTTAAATTAACTGAAGAAACAACACAAAAGCCAGTTGAATTCTTTATTAAAATACAGTCTCTAGCGCCTCAGCTTTGTAACAAAAATACTCCTTGAAGGCTCATTACAAAGCCGACGTGCTAGAGACTGCATTTTAATAAAGAATTCGACTGGCTTTTGTGGTTTTTCTTCAGTGTTCCTGTGCTGTTTTTCAGTTGGTGGTTTTGCTGCTCTTAAAGTAACTGTAGGTTATCAAAACTTGTCAGCTACACTTGGGAAGCATGGCCAGGCTTAAAAAGCCTCCATCCCCAGGTCTTTAGTAGCCACCTATGAACCTTGAACCTAAGCATTACTGAATCAACCAGTAGCTGTTCCACTGGAGACATAATTATTAATCCAATGAGATGTATACTCAGAAAAAAGTAGCGAGATTAATAACAGAGTGATCCACAAGGATCTGTGAAGCACATTTCATCTTTCATCGGCTTTGTTTTTGTGTACTAGTTTTATGCATTGAGTACTGCATTTATGGGCAATTGTTTACATTAAAGCACACCAGGATGTGTAGTAGCAAGAACAGGCCTCAGTGTTATATGAATTGTGAAGTAGCTACAGGGGCAAAAGAGGCCACTTAAATAACACTTTATGTGTTTTCTTTTTTTCTTTGAATGTATATACCTCGGTTTTAAAGCCTACAACTTCCAACTGTCCCTGGTTTTAACTCATATCTTTGTCCTATTCCTCGTAAGTTTTTTTTCTTGGTAAAATGCTGAGGTCTGCAGTCAATCAGTAGTGTTGTACACATACCTTTCAACTGTCCAGATTACCATCTCACATTTTTGTTTTTTCTTCCCACATAAAATTTGTTGCTTTTAAACTAATCAAAATGGCAGACATTTGAGTTTAAGACTTCATATCCTTAAGGAAGAAAATGTAAGCTAAAGCAAAACCTGTTAATCTAGTAACTTTTAAGAACATTACCTAAAATCCATCCTTGATTTTGGGTCTTTGTTCCCCCATTATTTTTGTTGATTTGAATAATAAATAAAGTAGTTTTTGACTTTATCTACTTCTCTTGCACTAAGAGCTTAATAGATATGATAAGACATAAAGTGCATGTTAATGTAAAAAAAATGCTGTTCTGTTAATTATTTCAAGTGATTCCTTTAGTACCTACCTATGAACCTATATTAGTACCGACCTATGAACCTATGAACCTTGCTGATTTTGGTCCTCTGCCTGCCTTCCTCCTTCATGCAGAAAGGGTTTAACTGCAGTGCAGTCAGCATGTTTAACTGATAGTCCCTTTGGGATGTCAATTAAGTCTGTACCGCCCACACATGTGCCACATACGAACGAGTACCTTAATGTAAAAAATCATCCATTTATGAATGCCACCCTAATTCTTTAGAACTAACTGTTCTGCCTGACTTGTAAAGACGGTTTATAAAAGAAGAAGCTGATAACCTAAAAATAATTCAATAAATTAAGCAAATATTTTCTTTCAAAGTAACTTCCAAAATAATAAAATGTGGTCAAGCTTGTAAGAAAAAAAGAAGACTTTAAGATAAAGGATATTTCTGAGGTGTGTTTTTGAATGCAAAAAAAAACACCAAAAATAAGAGCAAGGTTTACCAAGAGCTGGTTCCTGCTGATATGCATCTTGGCAGAATATGCAAGTCTTCCTTGTATACATAGAGATTTTTAATTGTCTAATTTCTCCAGTTTATCCCACACAGCAGACATGCTCATAGATGAATTGTTGATCTTGTCAGCTGCCCATAGGTATGCATGAGGTGCATTAGCAACTGTCAATATATGCCACACAGAGGACTGGCTTCCCATCCATCATTAGCTTTCTGTCTTAGATCCATATTTACTAGGGTACACTCCAGCGCACCTGTGACCCTAGGATAACACAGGTATCTGAGAATAACAGAAAGAGTCAATGAATGACTGAACGAAACAATACAGCTATACTAACTGTGTAAACAGAAAGACTCTAATTTATAATTGGTTAAAATGGGTATAACATTTTCACCTGTTAAATTGTTTCATAAGTAGAGGATGAATTGTTAATAGAAAATATTAGGTAACCCCATGTGACCAGTATCATGCAGTAGAGCTTGTGTTATGAACAGACAAAAGGATGAAATACAGTACTGACCAAGCGACTAGACAAAAAGCTTTCAGATGAGATCTTCCACGGTAGTTCATTATCACACAGCCCCAAAAAGAAAGAAAAATCAGAAATTGCTTTCGATTCTGCACCAGAAAGACAAAAAGAGACTCAAGGTTGAGGAGAACCTGAATGAACAAACTTTCTCAGAACAGCAACAAAACAGAATGATGTAGCTCCTGTTGTGTGTTTGAATATAAACAGTGTTTAAATATAAACAACCTGAGTTGACAAAACAGATGTAGACTAAAAGGACTTTTGACTACATTAAGCACTCCCATGTATTTCTGTGGAAAAAAAAAAAAAAAAAAAAATATATACATATATATATATATATATATATATATATATATCTTCTTCTTCTTTTGGTTGCTCCCATCAGGGGTCGCCACAGCAGATCAACTGTTTCCATTTCTTCCTGTCCTCTGCATCTTGCTCTGTCACACCAACCACCTGCATGTCCTCTCTCACCACATCCATAAACCTTATCTTAGGTCTTCCTCTTTTCCTGTTACCTGGCAGCTTCATCCTTAGCATTTTTTCCCAATATACTCTGCATCCGTCCTCAGCACATGTCCAAACCAATGTAATCTTGCCTCTCTGGCTTTGTCTCCAAACCTTCCAACCTGGGCTGACCCTCTAATATACTTATTCTTAATCTTGTCCATCCTCGTCACACCCAGTGCAAATCTTAACATCTTCAGCTCTGCCACGTCAAGCTCTGACTCCTGCCTTTTTGTCAATGCCATTGCCTCCAACCCATATAACATAGGTGGTCTCACTACCCTCTTGTAGACCTTCCCTTTCACTCTTACTGGTACTCGTCTGTCACAAATCTCTCTTGACACTCTTCTCCACCCACTCCATCCTGCCTGTACTCTCTTCTTCACCTCTCTTCCACACTCACCATTACTCTGAACTGTTGATCCCAAGTATTTAAACTCATCCACCTTCGCCACCTCTACTCCCTGCATCCTCACCATTCCTCTATCCTCCCCCTCATTCACACACATATATTCTGTCTTAGTCCAGCTGACCTTCATTCCTCTTCTCTCTAGAGCATATCTCCACCTCTCCAGGGTCTCCTCCACCTCTTCCCTACTCTCACTACAGATCACAATGTCATCTGCAAACATCATAGTCCACAGGGACTCCTGTCCGATCTCATCTGTCAACCTGTCCATCACCATTACAAATAAGAAAGGGCTTAGAGCTGAACCTTGATGTAATCCCACCTCCACCTTAAATGCATCCGTCACTCCCACCGCAGACCTCACCACTGTCACACTACCCTCGTACATATCCTGTACCACTCTTACAAAACAGAATGATGTAGCTCCTGTTGTGTGTTTGAATATAAACAGTGTTTAAATATAAACAACCTGAGTTGACAAAACAGATGTAGACTAAAAGGACTTTGACTTCATTAAGCACTCCCATGTATTTCTGTGGAAAAAAAAAAAAAAAAAAAAAAAAAATATATATATATATATATCTATATATATATATATATATATATATATCTTTTTCTTCTTTCGGCTGCTCCCATCAATCAGGGGTCGCCACAGCAGATCAACTGTTTCCATTTCTTCCTGTCCTCTGCATCTTGCTCTGTCACACCAACCACCTGCATGTCCTCTCTCACCACATCCATAAACCTTATCTTAGGTCTTCCTCTTTTCCTGTTACCTGGCAGCTTCATCCTTAGCAACTTTTTCCCAATATACTCTGCATCCGTCCTCAGCCCATGTCCAAACCAATGTAATCTTGCCTCTCTGGCTTTGTCTCCAAACCTTCCAACCTGGGCTGACCCTCTAATATACTTATTCTTAATCTTGTCCATCCTCATCACACCCAGTGCAAATCTTAACATCTTCAGCTCTGCCACGTCAAGCTCTGACTCCTGCCTTTTTGTCAATGCCACTGTCTCCAACCCATATAACATAGGTGGTCTCACTACCCTCTTGTAGACCTTCCCTTTCACTCTTACTGGTACTCGTCTGTCACAAATCACTCCTGACACTCTTCTCCACCTGCTCCATCCTGCCTGTACTCTCTTCTTCACCTCTCTTCCACACTCACCATTACTCTGAACTGTTGATCCCAAGTATTTAAACTCATCCACCTTCGCCACCTCTACTCCCTGCATCCTCACAATTCCTCTATCCTCCCTCTCATTCACACACATATATTCTGTCTTAGTCCAGCTGACCTTCATTCCTCTTCTCTCTAGAGCATATCTCCACCTCCCCAGGGTCTCCTCCACCTGTTCCCTACTCTCACTACAGATCACAATGTCATCTGCAAACATCATAGTCCACAGGGACTCCTGTCTGATCTCATCTGTCAACCTGTCCATCACCATTACAAATAAGAAAGGGCTCAGAGCTGAACCTTGATGTAATCCCACCTCCACCTTAAACACATCTGTCACTCCCACCGCAGACCTCACCGCTGTCACACTACCCTCGTACATATCCTGTACCACTCTTACATACTTCTCTGACACTTCCGACTTCCTCATACAATACCACAACTCCTCTCTAGGCACCCTGTTATATGCTTTCTCTAAATCCACAAAGACACAATGCAACTCCTGACATTCTCTGTACTTCTCCATCAACACTCTCAAAGCAAACATCGCATCTATAGTGCTCTTTCCTGGCATGAAACCATACTGCTGATCACTAATCATCACCTCCCTTCTTAACCTAGCTTTCACTACTGTTTCCCATAACTTCATGCTGTGACTGATCAGTTTAATCCCTCTGTAGTTACTACAGCTCTGCAAATCACCCTTATTCTTAAAAATCAGTACCAAAACACTTTTTCTCCATTCCTCAGGCATCCTCTCACTTTCCAAGATTTCATTAAACAATCTAGTTAAAAACTCCACTGTCATTTCACCTAAACACCTTCATACTTCCACAGGTATGTCATCTGGACCAACAGCCTTTCTGTTCTTCATCCTCTTCATAGCTATCCTTACTTCCTCCTTGCTAATCCACTGCACTTCATGATTCACCATCCCCACATCATCCAACCTTCTTTCCTTCTCATTCTCTTCATTCATCAACCCCTCAAAGTACTCTTTCCATCTGCTCAACACACTCTCCTCGCTTGTGAGTACGTTTCCCTCATTATCCTTTATCACCCTTACCTGCTGCACATCTTTACTAGCTCAGTCCCTTTGTCTAGCCAATCAGTATAGGTCCTTTTCTCCCTCCTTAGTGTCCAACCTTTTATACAACTCGTCATATGCTTTAACCTTAGCTTTCGCCACCTCTCTCTTTGCCATGCACCTCATCTCCTTATACTCTTGTCTACTTTCTTCATCTCTCTGACAATCCCACTTCTTCTTCACCAACCTCTTTCTCTGTATACTCTCCTGTACTTCTTCATTCCACCACCAGGTCTCCTTGTCCTCCTTCCTCTTTCCAGATGTCACACCAAGCACCTTTCTAGCCATCTCTCTTACTAGCTTTGCTGTAGTTACCCATATATTCAGTAACTCTTCACTGCCAACCAGTGCCTGTCTTAACTCTTCCCTGAACATCACCTCACAATTACCATTTTTCAATTTCCACCATTTGATCCTTGGTGCTGCCCTCACTCTCATCCTCCTCTTCTTGATCACCAATGTCATCCTACAAACCACCATCCTATGCTGCCTAACTACACTTTCCCCTGCCACCTCTTTACAGTCTCCAATCTCCTTTAGACTGGCCCTTCTACATAAGATATAATCCACCTGTGTGCATCTTCCTCCACTCTTGTATGTCACCCTATGCGCCTCCCTGTTGTTAAAATACGTACTCAATGCAGCCATGTCCATCCTTTTCGCAAAATCCACTACCATCTGACCTTCTGCATTTCTTTGCTTAACACCATACCTACCCATCACTTCCTCATCCCCTCTGTTCCCTTCACCAACATGCCCATTGAAATCTGCTCCAATCACCAGTCTCTCACCCTTGGGTACAGTCATCACCACTTCATCCAACTCATTCCAAAATTTTTCTTTCTCATCCATCGCACACCCAACTTGTGGAGCATATGCACTAACAACATTCATCATTACACCATCAATTTCCAGCTTCATAAACATCACTCTATCCGACACTCTTTTCTCCTCCAAAACACTCTTAGCATACTGTTCCTTCAGAATAACCCCTATGCCATTTCTCCTCCCATCCACACCATGATAAAACAATATATGTACATCTTTATCTAATATATATATATATATATATATATATATATATATATATATATATATATATATTATATCTGAATGCTGCATTACTATACCAGTATACTATTTGATAAGTTTTGCACAGTCATGGGTAGGAATCATGCAAAGTCTTGACTACATCTTATCTTTACTTGAGCCAGAAAAAAACAACACTTTTGACAAACTAATGTAAAACAGGATACATTATGTTCATCTGTTTTGCAAACTGCATGACTCGTACTGCAGAACTTAATATGCTTGCAGGCATCTAACACATATCTAAGTAAACAGGGGCATTGCAAGACAGACAATGCGCCATATGAAAAATGATTTATCAGCTGTAAATTAGGTATTCGTAGAAATCCATCAAATAAATTTGCATAAAGCATATGGAATGTAGTCAGCATCTGAATGAATCTACACTATACTAATTGTCACTTGCATACTGTAAGCCAATGATAATCTGTATTCAGATTTTACTCCACATCTGTAGAATAGATTTCATACTCCATCAGCTTGGTATATATAAATAGCATGGCAATGCTGGCAAAGGCAGCGAGATCCTACATCTTGAACATGACATGTCATAAATAAGGTACAAGATATGATAATGTTATTACTTCTGTAACGGGGATGAGTCCTGTTATGCATTCATAGGATAAGCTTTCTTCCCCTTCACATCACTCTCAGTCTGCACATCAAATGTGCAAGTGAGTAAAATACCAACTCTTCTTTCCTGTTGTACAAAAACACACTCCACATTAACTGTATCTAGTATCTGCAATTAGAAATATTTTCTGCATTTTTTAGCAAGCAAGACTGCTGAGAAACAAAACTAATGTGTGCTTTTGCATAGCAAATGTGGTGCATGTGCATAAAGTGCTAAAATGTATAAGAAAAGATGGGTACAATCTCAAGCAACAGATCAAACAATGCCATGACTGTAGGGTATGCATAGATAAGAGTAGAACCTGGAGACTTCATAGCACAGTAACTGCATATGTGGGTTCCACAAGGCATATAAAATAGCACTCTGCATTAATTCTTCAGTTTGGTACTGGCTTATTTTATTAATTTATTGTTATTTATTTATTTACTTACCTACATATATTTGTTAACTGGATAGATAGACTGGTCATAGCATCCATTTCAGCATGATCCGAGACATCAAGTAATGTAAAAAAGCATATATTACCTATATAAAGATAACAGTAAAAATGCTATCCTATGCCATCTTCATTATAATGATGCGGAAGTCTGCAACACAAGTGAGACAGATCCTGCTGCAGTAGAAACTGGTGTTGGCAGCAAGCTTAGATATGATATGTCATGCCCAACATTTTCTCCTGTGTGAGCTGTTGCCATTTAAAAAAAATAGAAAACAGTAAAAATATGCATAGATTATTACTAGGCTAACTGCCCTCATGAAACATTTTAATACTAGCCAATTACCCCCTGTGAGAATCAAACCCTGCACCTTGTGTTTCTAAGGTAAGTACCTTAACCATTATGCCACCCTCCCACCCTTTGTTAATGTGAAATGCTTTGGCATGTCCAACACCAACAATAAGGCATGAAAAACAAAAAAGGCTGCAGGGACGACCAGTATCAACACTTTATTAAAACAACAAACAGATAAAATGAATTTCGTTTAGTAAAATGTCTAAACTTCCACAGATTAAACAAGTCAACACCCACAGCATATTAAATAGCATACTTAATTAATCATGTGACAAAAACTCATTGACTCTTAAAAATACAATTAATAGATAAGCAAGTCAAGTCATTTTGACATACACTGAATAAAACAGTTGTATTGTAAGTGAAAGACAACCATAATTATTAGCCCTTGTGACAAATGAATAAGACGCAAACACTCTACTTTACAGCACTTAAACTTTAAGTTTCATCTCTCCAAGCTTTTCAATTTCAAAATACAACAATGGAACAAGTTTCATTTAGTCCTGTGGGGGGGTGGCCAGAGTTTGTTCTTAGTTGCCACATTAACTCAAATTTCTCCAAAAGTAGTGATGTAGGACCTCCTCTGATGTCTGTTAAAACTTGGTCAATGGCTTGAAATGTAAACTTGTGCGATGGAGATTCTACACAATGACATGGAAGTGCATTTTCTTCTTTGTTCTTATTTATACAGTATACATGCTCATACACACGTTCCCTAAATTTGCGGTCCATTTTACCAATGTAAAACGCTGGGAAATTTTGACATTGAGCCAAGTAGATTATTGATTGATCCAAGCACTACCGGATTTTTAGCAGCGAGCTGGAAAGAGAAGTGACTGAGCTGGACACTGATATTAAGCGGGATATAGATTTTCAACATCATCATTTCAACTACAATAGAATTTTTAGCAGTATTAACCATCAGATGAGTAAACTTAAGGAAACCAAGCTCAAGAAACTCCAAAGGGACCGGAATGATTACCATAATAAAGTAGCCTATCCTAACCCCCCTCCGTCACAAGTGTGGAATGGTACTGGCAGAATGATGGGGTATGTTCACCATCAAACTAATGTCAACCAGGAAGTAAAGACATCGCATATCAATCGTTTGAGTAATATGAACCTTCAAGGAAAGAACACGGTCGCAGAGGACAGCGTATGTAAATTAAATCAGTCTGGAAATAGCTTACTGAATGAAAGCCAACAAAATAACACACAAAGAAATTTTCTCAAACCCCAGGGACGGAACCAGAAGTGGCAGAAGCAGAATCAACAGTACCCAACTCGGACTTACAATACTCGAGAGGGAAACAGAAGGAAAAGTAACTGTTGACTCCCAACTCAACTTAAATAAGTGTGACATTTTATTTAATAAAGAAAGAGACTTCAAAGTTTATAACTGTACAGATTATGTAATAGACAGTGAACTGACTGAACTATTTGCTAAAGGCCTGTCATATATACCTGCGAAGCAAATGGGCCTTGCAACAGTATTGTTGGATTTCAAACTGTACATTAGGAAGTTGAATTTGTCGGTTATGTTGGGGAACCAAGTTCAGGGTGTCAATAACAACAATTTTTACATACGTAGCACATTTAATCCACCAGCTCACCCTTTAACTGCCATATATGTCCATGTATGTGAGTTGGACATTAGATCTAAAGTTGAGTCTGTGCATAATAATATGTTTAATCAAGACAATGCGTGGAAAACATCATGGGATGCATTAATGTACTGTAGGAACCTGCCAGTACGCATAATGAAACCTGACAAAGGAGGCGGGTTAGTGCTTATGCATGAAGCTGACTACTTGGAAAGAATATGCAATGTACTTAATACTGAAGCTTATGCTAAGGTCAGTTTAAATGAACTGAATTTGGCTTACAATTGGATTAGGTCTTATATAAACAACTTGTTTATTGATGCACAAATTGATGTGAACATGTACAACTATCTAACAACACCTTCCCCTAGAATACCTATACTTTTTGGCATCCCGAAAATTCATAAATCTATTGAAAACCCACTAATGCGGGCCTTAGTTGATGCTAGACAATCAATTGCATACCCGTGTGCCAAAGTTGTAGATTCAATACTTAAAAAATATATTGCACAAGAGGACCAGATTTGTAGGGACTCTTGGTCCTTTTTGTCTAACGTTAACAATCTAGAATATAGGGATGACTACAACTTTTTGACGGTGGATGTGTGTGACTTATACACATCTATCCCACATGGATTAGGGATAGAATGGGTAATCGACTACATGAGAAGGAAAGGGGCCCCGTCAGACAAAACGAGATGAATTGAAGAATGTCTCGAGATTATTTTGGAAAACAACTTTCTGATGTTTAACAAGGAATATTACTTACAGCGAATTGGTGTCGCAATGGGCTCACCAAGTGGAGCAAGTTTCTCCAACATGGTGATGGCCCATTGGGAACACCAATTCATTTTGAACAACGATACCGTCAACAAGGACATTTATTTTTACACACGTTTCCCTGACGACATCTTTATGATTATTAAAGGTGATATTAATAAAGCTAATGATATGGTGAGCTACTTTAACAACACAACAAGGTTTTTAAGATTTACAAGTTCATTTCATGTGAACAAGATAGCCTATTTAGACATCGAATAAAAGAAAGAAAGTATTAAGCAGAAATATACTTCAGGTATATATAGGAAAAAGACATATTGTAACACCTTCTTGCATTTTTCTAGCTCGCACCCATTCCATCAAAAGAAATCTGTTCTAAAGGGCCAACTGTTGCAGGCAACAAGAATGACCAGTGAGGAAACCAGGCTTGTGGAAGAATGTACAACTGTTAGTCAGATGTTCCTGCAAAGGGGTTATCCAGAGACCCTTATAACTCAAGTGACCACAGAAGTACAGGTAAAATGTAATCAAGGTTTGTATACACCTATTCTACACAGGGACGTAATGTCTAGGAGTTGCAACACAAACATAGAGGTCTCATTAACTACTAGGTGGCACTTACATATGGTTAATAATACTGAGATAGATATGATTAATCCCCAGTTTTCTTTGAGTTTTATCACTGCCTTTACTGTAGAGGCCCATGAGTTGAGGATAATACTATTAAAGAACTGGGCCCTCCCGATTTCGCATAAGAATGTTTCACAGAAAGTCGAGCCACCTCCTACAGTCATATTTAGGAGAGGGAGAAACTTAAAGAATCTGATTGAATCTAGAGTTGCCCACACTAGTAGAAACCCCGGGATGTATAAATGTGATTCCTGTAAACAATGTAAATTTGTAGAAACTGGGCTGCATTTTAAAATTTGTGGTAAGAACTTTAATACCAAGTATAGATTTAACTGCAATTCAAAATCAATAATCTATTTGGCTCAATGTCAAAATTGCCAAGCGTTTTACATTGATAAAATGGACCGCAAATTTAGGGAACGTGTGTATGAGCATGTATACTGTATGAATAAGAACAAAGAAGAAAATGCACTTCCATGTCATTGTGTAGAATCTCCATCACACAAGTTTACATTTCAAGCCATTGACCAAGTTTTAACAGACATCAGAGGAGGTCCTACATCACTACTTTTGGAGAAACCTGAGTTAATGTGGCAACAAAGAACAAACTCTAGCCACCGCCCCCCACAGGACTAAATGAAACTTGTTCCATTGTTGTATTTTGAAATTGAAAAGCTTGGAGAGATGAAACTTAAAATGTAAGTGCTGTAAAGCAGAGTGTTTGTGTCTTATTTATGTGTCACAAGGGCTAATAATTATGGTTGCCTTTCACTTATAATACAACTGTTTTATTCAGTGTATGTCAAAATGACTTGATTTGCTTATCTATTAATTGTATTTTTAAGAGTCAATGAGTTTTTGTCACATGATTAATTAAGTGTGCTGTGGGTGTTGACTTGTTTAATCTGAGGAAGTTTAGGCATTTTACTAAACGAACAGCACGTCATTTTATCTGTTTGTTGTTTTAATAAAGTGTTGATACTGGTCGTCCCTGCAGCCTTTTTTGTTTTTCAAGGTTTATTTGTATTTCAGTTCGCAATTAGTGTTGTTTGACCAACAATAAGGCAGACATGATAGGAAAATTGTATCCTAAAGGACATTTAGGGATTTATCGGCATCATCTAAAATGCATGTCATGAATTAGTACACGGCATAGTTCAAAGCTACAGAGTCATAGTGGGATCACTGTTCCATGGTGACAATTTACACAGCTGTAGTGCATGTGCCCTCAGAGTACATCTTTAGGGGTATACCACTATACTTCCTAGCTGCCATGGTTTGCGGAAAGCACACCATATCACAATTGTTTCCACACTGACCTATCCATGTGTAATGAATGCTTGCATACCATCCTGGTAACTATCTATCTATATATATATATATATATATATATATATATATATATATATATACATATATTTCTTTACCAAAGGATAGATTTAGTGTACTGATTCTGGGTCAGTTCAGTAGACACCTGTCAGTTAGTCTCAGGTAGTGCTGCCTATAATTAAACATGGACAAGCCACAGCAGATTTGGAGTCAAATCTGTCATCTTCACTGTTTGTGCTTTTTCCTTCATTTGCCCGTTTGGGGGTTGAATTTAGACAGACTTTGTTTCCAGTGTGCATAAACATACCTGCGGTCTCAATTCTGGCCTTCTGACAGTTTGTCTTTAATTTAACAGCTTTTAGTACTATTTCTCAAATGTGCATCTGATATTCTTTTTCAAACAGAACTATAGATTTTAATGGTATAGAATAATTGCTTGTCCCATATAACCTGCTAATTCCCCCTGATCTACTGGATACAAAGCTGTAGATTTACAACCCTTTCAGATGGCTGTTTCAGTTGTCCGTTATCCTTTCTGTGAAATATTTTCACTTGTTTCATGATACAGATATGTGCCTTATATTTTCAAATTATATTTTCTTATTCCTACCTATCTTTCACTTTGTTGAGGTATAGTACTAATCTTGACTCTATATATTCCCTTGAGGTACTTAAATGTTCCTGTCATATCTTACCTTTGCTGTCTTTCTTTAAGACTGTAAAGATTAAGGTCTTCTGCGTTGTATGATAAAATGTTGCTTAATGGCATTATTTGTCTTTTTAATTTCTCCAAGACTTTAGCGATTCTAATACCATGATAGGAATGGACCCCATTCCTAAGTCAAAGTATGATTAAAGCTCAGGAAAATTGTATTGTTACAATTTTTGATATTAACCAGAAGTGCTGTTTGCAGCGCCCACATTGTGCCTAGTAATAACTCCTTCTGCAATTTTTACAGAGTTAAATGTATAGGTAACATATCTAAGTACGACTGTAAACTGTTTTTTATAACACCAAACTGTTTATGACAGACCTGTTGCTCCTACCACTAATGGAACTGTCTGGGAATCTTTCTTCCACACTGCCCTCATTTCTGCCTGAAGATCCTGATATTTTATGACTTTGTGTCTCTCTGTACATGAGACACTGTAGTCACTGGGTGTAACAATTTCAATGATCGATGCTACTTTTGTCTTCTTTTCATGGACTACTATATCTGGTTTTCTTCCATCTATTTTTTGAACTATTAGTAATGGGTGATATGATATAAACTTCATCATTTTCGATAATGCTTTGTGGCTGATGTTTCCAGTATTTTTCAATGATTTCAATATTATAATGTTAGCACAATCCGCAATGCAACAGTTGACACATTATTATGCCTTTTAGTATACAGTCCTTTTCCATTAGTGTATCAAAACCAGCAACAAGATATGCGACTGTTTCCAGTTCTGTTTTTCAAAGCCTACATTTGCCTGTTTCTCCCACATGTTCAATGGACTTTGTAAACCAATGCATATGTAGTCCACTATCTTGGGCAGCCAATATTAACCTTTCATCTTTTGGTTTAAACTCACCTCTCCTTAACCATTCCTGCATTCAACCCTGATCAACATGAGGCTGTTCCAATAATTTTCTATACTTGAAACTATATTGATGCATTTTCCACATTTCTTGCCTTCTCGTCTGATTGTTCACCTTATATCCTTTATTTTGTTTTTTTGGCACATTCAGTTGCTGCCTGATTTTTTACCTTCTCCTGGTTTGATTTCCATTCCTGCTTGATACCAATATGCTTCTGCTAAACTAAGCACGGGAAGCCACATTAGATTTATTCTCCTCATGTTTCAAAACTTTCACTATGCTTGGGTCTTGTGAGGTCAGCAGATATGTATGCAGTCCTATAATTGCAGATCTATACATGTAATCAATTTCAAGCAGGCCCATACCTTCTTCAAAATGGGGAATAAATAATCTTGTTATACACTGATTTTTATAAATCATTTGATTAGCATGAAGCATCCTTCTTGTTTTCTTGTCCAACTGATCCAACACCTTTTGTGGCCAGTCACTCCAAAACTGTAAGTTAGGACAGGAAGAGTAAATTGATTAATCGATTGGACTTTGTTCCTAGATGTCAATGCTGTTTTCACTATTAATTTTAGTCTTTTAAAATATTCCTTACTAAGTTTTATTCACATTTGTTAATGTTTTACTGTTGATCCTTCATCAGCTCCCAAATATTCATACAGTTCCTCTTGCTCAAGTTCTTTTATATCACATTCCTGCCCCCAAACTGATGTTTTCCTGGTGCTGCACCTTTCCTCCTTTAAAAGTTGCTTTTGCACATTTATCAAGACCAAATGACAATCTTATGTCATCTGAAAAAGCTTTGACCACTTGGAGTTGTGCTTTCACTTCCTCATCTAATGAACTATACAGTTTTAAATCATTGACAAAAAGAAGGTAAGAAGTCCTTAGACTTTGTTGTTTTCTGGGATCCAAATTGTAGCTATGACCTAATCTGTTAAGTAGAGAGCTTAATGGGTTAAGGGCAAGGCATAACAGCAACAGTGACAAAGAGTCACCCTGAACCCGTCCCCCTTGAATTTTTTTTCCTGGAATAATAATCTGTCCTTTATCATGGCTTAACTGCAAAGTGGATTGCCACTCTCTCATGGTCACTGTAATGTAATCAATCAGTGCATCTTATACATTTTTAAGTACTCTTATCTATGAATGTGGGATACACTCAAATTTTTTTATAGTCTATCCATCCCATATATTAGATTTTTCCCATTTTTACAGTTTTACATTATGGCTTTATTTAACACCAACTGATTCTTTGTTCCATATGACTTTCTGTTGTTACCCTTTTGTTCTATTGCCATGATTGAGTTTTCTTCTAAGTGACTATAATGTCTATCAGCATCAGTTCTGGTGTATAGTTTATAAGTCGTTGGAAGGCAAGTTATTGGTCTATAGTTTTTAGGGTAGCTTGCAGGTTCACTCTTAAGTAGGAACATTGCTTTTCCTGTGGTTAACCAGGGTGGTATCTGTTCAGGGTGTACATACAGATAGTTCTTATTCATGGCTAAATCTTCATGTAAAGATGTTAATACTTTTAGTCATAAGTTATTTACTCTATCTGGGCCTGGGGTTTTCCAATTAGGAGCTTTTCTTAACTTTGTTTCAATCTCTCTGGCCATTACTTCATCTAATTTCATATCCTGTACATTTAAACTTCTTATTCTTTCTTTTACTCCTTCTATCCATTTAGCATCTTTGTATGTTCCACAGGATCTTCATAGATATTTCTCCAAAATGTATCTACTTCGTCCCTTTTTGGTGGTGTTTCATTCCTTTTGCCTTGTTTCCCCAAGTCTCCATAAAACTTTTTTGGGTCATCAATAAATTGCTTATCTTGTACTTTTCCTTTATATTAATCGGCAAATCTTCTACGTTTTTCCACCTGTGCTGATATTTTTAGTTTATTATTTGCGATAGATCCTGATCTGTTCTGCTACTGTGCATTGCTTTTATCACGTCTATCTTTCTGAGTATTTTTGTTGATCTGTTCCCTCATCTATACTCTTGTAACAGTGACACCTTTTGTCTTAGTTGCTTTATACTTTTCTCTATTTGATACTTCCATGATAGCATTTAATTTCTCCCCTTCCTTTCCCTTACTGACTTGTATTTTTGTGGTAAGACTTTACATGTTATTAATTTAGCTTCACAGTAATATATATTCTATTTGCTTCTGTTATATCACATGAATCTGTATGAACAGTCCTAATTACTGTGTTCATTTGTTTTAGCGAACTTCTAACTCTGCTTTTTATTGACTTTTTGCAGTCTATTTCTTTCATTAACCTTAATATGCCTGTTTGACTATCAAGCAGCTCATCTCTTAGATCATTTTCTTCTAAACTGAGGGCACATTCTTTCTTCTCCATTTCCTGTGAGCATTCTATAGAAAGTTCCACAGCATCTTCCTGTGCCACATTTTCTTCACTTTCATCCTGTGTCATCCATTGTTCTTACATATGGGAACTCACTGGTCTATTACTCCGCAACATTGACTGTGCCACAGTTGCCACCATTTCCTGTTCCTTTCCTTGCTGTGCCACTCCAACTGGACTTTTGTACTGGTTTGCTATGGAAGGTTCCAAAGTATCTTCATATGGCAGCTGATCAGATGTTTTCCGTTCTACTGGTTTCTCCTTAATTTGGGGATCCATTGCTCTATCCTGCTGTGATGCTATCAAATTTAGATTTTCTACACTAAATCTTTCACTTCGCAGATAATCCATAACCTCAGTTTCTGTTCCGTTAACTTCTTCATTACTAATCCTCTTTGTAACTTTTCCTCTTTGTTTTATTTTTTTGTATTGTAAAAATTTCCATATCTGGATTCCATTCCTTGTATTTCTCTTAAAATATCTTTGGTGCTGCTCTTTTTGTATTGATTAGTTTTACTTTCTCATTTGCGTAAATATTGCACCATATTAATAGCTTTCTCTTTTCAATGTCCATCATTCTTCAAATGTCTCCTGTTCCTCCTGCTTCTCCTTACTTGGGGGACTTGTTCCACCATGCTGTGATATAATCTGTGTTAGACTTTCTACACTAAATTCTTCACTTTGCAGGCATTCCATAACTTCAACTTCTATTTTTTTAACTTCTGCTTTACTAATCTTCTGTTCTAAATTTCCTCTTTGTGATCATATTTTTTGAATTGTGACATTTTCCATATCTGGATACTTTTGCCTGTATTTCTCTTCAAATATCTTTGTTTTTTTTTTGGATTGATTAATTTGGCTTTTTTATTCGCATAACTATTGCACCATATCAGATCTCTCTTTTCTTCCCATGTCCATATTTCTTTTTCATACATAAATCTCTAGAATTTGTTCTTTATATTATTACACTTCCTCAGGCACTTCTTTTTCCAAATGTCCCAAGGTTTCTTGGTCTATATAATGTTTTTCATAAATCTGTTGGATTAATGAGCACACATTTTTACTTGACGCTTCTGACAGTTTTTCTTGTGCAAGTATTTTTTTCTTTCCTCTAATTTCTCTCTTAATCTTTTTTTATATCTTCCGTCTGGAAATGTTCAGCTTCTTGCATAATAGTAACAATTCATAATTTCTTTCATATCCTCAGTAGTCCACTCTGCCATCTTTATGGCTCGTTTTTGGCCTATCAATTTTTGTGATTTGTGTGGACTACTACTTCCTTCTAGAAAAGGGGAGACATTATTATTTGTCTGTATGGCTAATCACATTGTATCATATACATAGACACTTGATCCCTTCATCCTGTCTGTTCCAAATATCTTTGTGGGTTACATAAAACAGATCAACTTTGAAGTGCAACATGCATTTGAACAAATTTGCTCCACAAAAGTCACTTTTTTATATGTCTTAGTTCTCCAGGGAACTTTAGTTGCATGCCACACATTTTTGTTTGTGAGTTGTGATACTTTATTTAAATCCAAGCACAGGAAAAACATCTGAAAACATTTAAACATTTAGACCCCATTCAGTTTAATAATGCAAGCTTAGCTTTTACACCATCAGTGCTCCATCTGGCAATAACAACCTAACACTTTAAAACAATCATTTATATAAAACTTTTACAGTCACATGATTGCTCCTCAGCCAATAACATTAAACATCAAAATAAATAATGCTTTACTGCCCTAAATTTAAATAAGGGCTTGATCAAGACAGTGTCAGTTAAACCTTGTTTTATATCTGCTCTAAACATTGATATCCATCTGTATTCCTCCTTTTCCACTATAGTTTTTATGTTACTACCACTTATTGATAATTTCCTTAAATATAAAATAGGAACTTTAAAACTATGTGTCCTACCCTCTTTCTTAATATGGCTTATATAATGCATTTTTCTCATTATGTTGTCTTATATTTGATAGATGTTGACAGATCCATTCTTTTAATTTTCTGTTGGTCTTTCCTATATAAAAATTCCAACAGGCATCACACAGTGCCAAATATAGATAATGTGAGTACTACTACAGTCTGCAAAAGTTAGTAACACAGGTTAATTTTTTAATAAGGGGTGAGGTTTAGGGGTGCATGAAACTGCTAATCATATATATATATATATATATATATATATATATATATATATATATATATATATATATATACTGATGGGTTGCCTTTCCTTGACTATATCATAATTCTTTTACATTATGCTGTTCTTTATAACATAACAGTTTTATTGACTTTTTATAGCCAAATAACGGTCCAAACTTCTCATCCATACCTGGAATACTCAATATGATATACCAATGCTTTTTTTATAGTTTCTTGTATCCTGGCAGTCATCCTATTATTGGTTGATGCGTATCTCATTCATGAATATTGCATTTTAACTACACTAGTCTGTATATTTCTATCTAAAAAAACTTCTCCATTGTCCTCTTCCCATCTGTTTATGTCAGCATTCTCTCCATATTTAATCTCTTTTTCATGATAACCTCTATTTAAAAATCCCCTTTCTTGTCCTCTAATTGTACCTGAAATAGTTCATCCTTAGTGTTTAATATATTAACATTTGTCTTTTCACAATATTCTTAAACATAAGTTTAGGATGCATACTACTTCGATACAAATATGTGTTATTTTTCTATTTGTTTCTTAAAAATTGTAGTATCCAATCCTCAATCAATAGATCTCAATAATTTTATATCAAAACATTTTATTGATTTATCAGAGGACATCACTTTAAAACTAAACTTTAAAAAATTAACTGTATGTGCAAAGTATTCTGCAAATGTCCCCATTCTTGTTTTGTCCCCTTCCATAAAATGAATATATCATCCATAAATCTTTTTATATAATAATGCCTTTGCTCTGTATTGATTAATAGTACTCAACAGATACTCATCCTCTCACATATGTATAATTAGATTTGCACATGTGTTTGCATTGGGAGCTCCCATTGCTATCCCCTGTGTTTGTAGGAAATATTCCCCTTGAAAAGTAAAAACATTATTAGAAACTGATTTTATTAGTTGAGAAGTGATCACATGACTGTATAAGATCTATATAAATGATTGTTTTAATGTGTTTAGTTGTTATTGTCAGATGAAGCACAGGTAGTATGAAACCTGAGCTTGCATTATCAAACTGATAACATTTTTAAGAGTTCTTGAGTTGTTTTCTTGCATTTTGACATTCTCTGTTGCATTAATGACTAATTACATACTTGAGCTACCTAATATGGGAAACTTTATTTGAATCCTGGAGAGGCAACAAATCATGTAAATGTTAACAAATAAATAGATGTTGTTGCAATTTATGTGCATGCTTAAGCTTTGCCAATATACTGGTAATGGTATGAATGCTTGTAGGCATTACTTCGTAATAACCAAACTTCAAAATTTTGCATTTTAAACTCATTTTGCAAATTTCTGTAGATGTTAGTACCATTTTTTTTAATCCTTTGTTCATAGGTTCATAGGTTCATAGGTTCATACTAGGCTATCTGCCCTAGGGCATTTATAAGCCTAGCCAGAGTGTGTGTGGCTTTCACCACCCCTTAGGATGAGAATACTATACCCATTAGTTTGCTGTGCCTCTGTCCAGCAGTGACACAGAGATGATTCCCGGGGTAAACCTACGATCTCCCATCCACTCATCAAGATTTCTCTTGAACAGAGTCAGTGAGGGGCTCTGCCTCACATGGACTGGGATTCTGTTCCATAGTGTATGGAGTCTCTGGGTGATGAATCTGTCCCTCCAGCATGTCCTATTTATATCCGTGTTGAGGTTTAAGTCTCTTGCTCTTGTGGCTCTGGTGGATTTGGATTTTTTGAGGTGGAGCATGTCCATTAATTCCGGGTTGGACATGGCCTTGTATGTCAGGTACAGATCACCTCTGAGCAGACGGTATGCGACTGAATAGAGCTGAAGTTTCTTCAGTCGGGCATCGTATGACATATGTTTGAGCCCCTTTATCCTTTTGGTGAGGAACTTTTGGGGTCTTTCCAACTGCTGCAGGTGTCGGGTAAGGTACATTCCGAATGGGGCGCTGTACTCAATCATTGGTCTGATAAGTGAAGAGTACAGGGGTACAATGACCTCTCCTGATCTGGATGTGAATCCCTTCATGATCAGGTGGGCAATGTAGAAGGTCTTCCTAACCACTTTGGCAATGTGAGTGTCAAAAGAGAGGTTACTGTCAACTTGGGTCCCCAGGTCCCTGATAACTTCTTCCGTGTTTAATGGATTACCACCTATGTGGTAATTAGGGGTTACCTTGTTTTTCCCAAAGGGTATGACTATACATTTTTGGCATTTAGCTTAAGGCCATGGCTCTGGCACCAGTTATCCATTTCTATGAGACCTCTCTGGAGGATGTCTGTGTCTGATGGAGTGTCAATTATGGTGCCCACTTTGCAGTCATCTGCAAATTTTGTCAGCCACAATCCCCCTATGTTTGCCTGCACTTCAGAAAAATAAATGCCGAACAAGAGGGGCCCAGGACTGAGCCCTGTGGGACACCGCCGTGACCGGCTTAGAGTCTGACATGGCACCAGCAACTCTAACCCTGTGTGTTCTGTCCTTGAGCCAGTTTGCAACCCATCTTGCGACATATGGGTTTACATCTAAGCTGGTGAGCTTTTCTATGATGCCCGAGTGGGGTATTGTGTCGAACGCTTTGCTAGGTCAAGGTAGGCTGTGTGAACTGCCTTACCCTCATCAATGGCCTTAGTGACTGTTTCGAAAAAGTCGACCAAGTTCAAGAGGCAGGATCTGCCCTTGACAAAGCCAAATTGGGTAGGATCCAGTGTCTGTAGGTCCCCAATGTCTTTATTTATGAGTTCCATTATGATCCTCTCCATAGCTTTGCAGACAAGGCTCATCAAGCTTATGGGGCGGTAATTTCCAGGGTCCGTAGAAGCACCACCTTTGTGGAGTGGGACCACAGTTGCCGTACGCCATTCTTTGGGTACGTATCCTGTAGTAAGGCTAAGATTAAACAGCAGCCTTATGAGTGGGTTTAGTTCCTTATTGAGTTCATGTAGCACACAGCCGGGGACACTGTCCGGTCCCATTGATGCTGTGTTTTTTGCTTTAGAGAGAGCAGCTCTCACCTGGGCATCTGAGATGTTTGGGAGGCTAGACTCTGGTGGGATAGATATTTCTCCTTTTGGGGGGGGAGGGGAGAAATTTGCTCTGAACCTGTCTGCCAGTATGCTGGCAATGTCTGTGGGTTCAGTGATTTTTTATCATTTTGGACTAATTCTGAGCATATCTGGGAGTTTCCACCCAGGTTTCTAACATAGCTAAAGAAGGCCTTATGATTGTCTTTTGTGTCATTAGCGATTTTTCTCTCAAAGTTGGCCTTGGATGATTTTATGAGTGATCGTAGTTTTTGCTAGTATTGATCAGAGATGCCTTCCCTTTTAGGGATTTTGCTCTGTCATGTAGTAACTTTCTCCTCTTGTTGTAGAGTTTGTTTATGGCTGGGGTCCACCAGACCGGGCGCCTGCCTTTGGTGGAAAGGGTCTTGATTTTATTAGGGATTGCTTGATCCATACATTCCTGGAGGTGCTCATAGAAGGCATTTGTAAGGGTTTCAGCAGCGTGGGTTGTGGTTTCCACTGGCTCGGGGCCTTGCAGGATACCACTACAGTCTTAAGAAGTGCTAAGTTTGCCTTTGAGAAGTTCTTGACTGTGGTCTTTTTGCAGGGGTGGGCGGGATGTGGATCTCCAATGAGATTAATTTATGGTCTGATCTCGCCAATGAGGGATATACTTGCGGTGTGGAGCATTTTGACCCCATGTTTGTGATGATCAGGTCTAGTATATTTTCTCCTCTTGTGGGAATGGTGACTAGTTGTTCCATAGCATTTGAGTTTATGAACTCCAGGAACCTTTGGGCTAGGGTGTTGGGGCTTGAGTAATGTTCCCAGTCTATGTTTGGGTAGTTGAAGTCACCCAATATGATGGTGTTTGGAGAGACATTCATACTCTCCAGTGTCTTCAGGAAGGTGGTGTGGGTTTCCTGAGTTTGAGAAGGTGGTCTGTAGCATGCTACAAACTGTAGGGCAGTTTTACCTATGGTTAATTGCACCTGGATGGTCTCCGATGCTTCGTGCGTTGCCACTAACCTGGAGGTGTGGGTATCCTTTATGAATATGGATACTCCCCCTCCTTTTGTGGTTCGGTCCGGATTTTGGGGCCGGAACGCATGATATGAGGTATAACCTGATAGCGCTGGGGTGCTCTCAGGAGCCTTGAACCAGGTTTCAGTCACAGCACAGACATCGACGTTCTCCATACTGAGGAGGGCTTCGAGGGCGTGCATCTTGAGGTTTAGACTTCTGGCATTGAGCAGTATTACCCTTAGTTTTTCTCCATTTTTGTTTTCTAGGGCGGTAGGTTTATCATTTGAGCCTTGCCTAAAAAGGCACTATGGGGGTGGCAAGAGCCTTTGCCAATATCCGGAAGCCCAGGGGTGACAGGTGCAAGCCGTCCCTTGTGAAGCAGCATGGCTTGTCAAGCATGTCATCCCAGGCAGGCAGACATTGGATCCCCTTAGAATGACACCAGTAATTAAGCCAATTATTAAAGCTGATCATTTTGTCTCTGTATTGTGGCATCATTCTTGGTGAGGGTAGGATACTGCTCAGGGTCAGGGTCATACCGGCCTGGGCTACATAATCTGAGAGCTCCTTTATGTCTCTTTTCATGTAGTCCAGGGAGGTACGTCTCAGGTCGTTCACACCGGCATGGACAATGACTGAGTCATACTTGTACTTGCTGTGGAGTGACCTGAGTGCTTGTGTTATGTGGCGGATTCTAGCGCCTGACAGGCAGCTTACTGTGATCTTTTCCTTGTTCAGTCTGGTGAGTGGGACGTCAGTGTGTCTGACTATGGAGTCACCTATAACAAGTGTGTCTGGCATTGTGTTTGGCCTTAAGGGCTGTGACTGTTTAGCACACTGACTTTGAGAACTATATGTTGCATGTCTTATGTCTTGAGGTGGCAGTTGCTTGGGTGTCTGCTTTGGAGGCCTCTGTAGTTTTGGTAGATTTTGATCAGTGCCTCCGAGTATGTCTTTGTGTGTTTATGTGTTTGTTTTGCAGTTGTGATAGTTCTATGTGAAACTGGGTTTGTGGTGTGCGTGGTTTCCTTCTCCTCCTGTCTGGTCTTGCCAGTCCTGAGTTGAGAGAGCTCAGCCTCCAATTTGGCTATATAGTTGCATCTCTCACATGTATTTGTGTTTTGTGGGATAAGGAGTGGGTTGTCTGTGTACATGAGGCAATTGTAACATTGCCTCAAGATGCCCAGATTCACCAGCTGAACAGGAGAGGACGCTAGCAACTGACCCTTCGACATGCTAGAAAAAGTGAAAAGTTTGCTGTGTAACTGAGTCAGAAGGGACCTATAGGAAATGGGTACTCAAGGGATTCTAGGCTAATGTAGTACTTTGTTTAGTATATAAGTACTTTACCTATATAAAAATGCTTTAGGAGCAAGTGCTGAGCTTTTGAGATAGAGAATAGACTGTTTAGATTGCAAGTAGAGAAGTTCTAAGGGAAAAATTGAAGAGCAGACTTTACAGAGCCAGAAATAGTTTAACCTTGTTTAACCGGCTGCCCAATGGTGCTCTATGGGCAACTCCGCTAAATCACGCAAAAGCTAAAAGCGGGCTTTATAGCAGGGGGTTGAAAAGAGCTAGGAATTAACCCAAAATGGCCAATAGACTACAAGTTTCTGGCTGGAACCACTGCTCTAGGGACAAATAGGCTGCTCAGTGCTCCCCACTCCCACTGGTGAACAAAGAAGCTTCCCTTTATCCAAATAGGATATGGAATACCAAAGGAACCAAGCCAAAGCCCAGAGATCAGCAAACTCTGAAGACTGGACTATTCTAGTTCAGTAAGGCGGGAAAACAAGATTTTTTTTTTTTTTTTGCAGAAAACAGAGGAAAAACAGACAGTAAATGCTATAAATGCTTTTAAACAGCTAAGCGACTTGAGTGTGTTAGCCTACAGGTAAAATTAAGCAGCAAATAACTTTTTTAAAAGTGCAAAACAGTTAATCAACACAAAAACAGTTTAAATAGAATGCAGAGCTGTATAAACTGGCGAAAATGCAGTCGCTAAGCAGTAAATAATCAAAAAGCCAGAAAAAAATACTTAAATCAGGAAAAAGTCACTCTTTTGCTCTCTGCTGCTTGTAGAACTCTGCAGGACACCACGAGGAGCTGTGCTGAGTTGAATACAAGCGAAAAAGCGCACTAAAGCGGGCTTTATTACAGGGGCTGAAAAGAGCTAGGAATTGACCCAAAATGGCCAATAGACTACAAGTTTCTGGCTGGAACCACTCCTCTAGGGACAAATAGGCCGCTCAGTGCTCCCCACTCCCACTGGTGAACAAAGACGCTTCCTTTTATCCAAATAAGGATATGGAATAGCACAGGAACCAAGCCAAAGCCCAGAGATCAGCAAACTCTGAAGACTGGACTATTCTAGTTCAGTAAGGCGGGAAAACAAGATGTTTTTTTTTTTTTTTTTGCAGAAAACAGAGGAAAAGCAGACAGTAAATGCTATAAATGCTTTTAAACGGCTAGCGCACTTGAGTGTTGACCAGGTTACTCCCAATAGGCTAGTAGTTTCTTTTCAGGGGATACCTGAGGTGGTATGTATGCTACTAGGGGAAATTGGGCCATGGCATCTGTGAACTTTCCCCTACTCTTGGTAGTAGGGGAAAGCATTTGTGTGTGACACAGCAGACTTCCTGTTCCTGCTCCAGGCATGGAGGTGACCTGGAGAAACAGGCAGAAAAAAATGGCTGATTCAGCTTGTGCTGAAACTGGAATGGAAGTTGCTGATTATGTAGTTGAAATGGTAGAATCAGTACAAGAAGTTTTTGTTTTCTGATGATGTGGGTGCAGAATAAACTCTGACATTGGAAAAAAGGAAATTGTGAGGGAAAAGTAGATTGCAACTGAAACAGGGATGGATTCAAAGGGAAAACTTTCAGAGGAGATTGTTTAAAGGAGAGACAATTACCTCTGAAAAATGCAGCTTTACAACCCTCCAATGGGGGGGGGGGTTGCGGGATGATTATTTGGAAGAAATGGTAAACCAAAGTGAGCCAGAAGGTACAGCAGCAACTTTATAGACTGACTTCATGGAAAAATAGAAGAAGGAAAAGGGACAAGAAGAGACTGTGCCAGAAAAAGTTCCAGAGACAAAAACATATACACAAACTGTTGGAGAAGGAACAAAGAAGAAAGAAGAAATAAAATAAACAAAAAGAAGTATATAGTATGCATGAACAGTAAAAAAGAAGAACGTTTGGACAGATATGAGGTTTGAGATTTTGTCATAGCACCTCTGGGTGTCAAAGCAAAAGACGTAACAGCATTTATTTTAATTAATAAAGAGACTTTTTATGACTTGATATTTGAGACTGGGAAGGCCATGGAAAAATGTTATGAGTCCATATGAACAAAAAAAAAAACTATCCATGGTCAGAATATGTGGTGCAAGTTTTTTACAGACAAAAAAAAATAATGATCCCGTTTAGAACTGAAGTTGAAGCAAAAGAACTGAAAGAACATTTGCTAATTATATGTAAAAAAAATAATGGACACTATAAAATATATGATGAAAGAGGACTATGGACTGGGGGATGGGAATGTGGAGTAACACTGAACATGGAAAATGATAATGTTATGCACGTACCTAGTATTATTAATGTTCATGGTGATAGGGGTTTTGTGAAATACAGGGGTCAACCAAAGACTTGCTGTCTTTGTGGAAAAATGATCATTTAATCAATGAATGTGATAAAAAAGATGTTATTTATGTGGTAAAATGGCATAATGCAAAAAATGTGATTTAAAGTGCAAAAGATGTGGCAGTACTGGTCATCTGGTCATTCATGGCTAGAATGTGAAATGTATGTGCAAGCATATGAAAATGAAATTATACAGGAGAAAGAGATAAAATAATGTGTTATACAAGAAAATGTACAAAAAGATGTGACTGATAAAGAGACTATACATGAAGTTAAAGACAGTAACAAGGAAAAAGAAACAGAGGAGACAAGTGAGGAAGAAGCTGACTGGTGCACAGTAAGAAATAAAAAATAATTTCATAGGGAAAAAGAATTAAAGAAAAGAAAAGAAAATTAAAAAAATATAATGCTTAGGGAAAAGAAGAAAAGAAAGGGATTGACATTTTATTATACTAAGGTGGTGCAGTGGTAGCATTGTTGCCTCACAGCAAGAGGTTCTCCCGTTCGATTCTCATTTGGAGTGCGGGGAGTGCCTTCTGTGTGGAGTCTGCATGTCCTCCCCATGGTTGGGTGGGCATTCGAAAGACATGCGTAAATGGGTATGCCTTCGTTGAAGGTTGAATGTCGAGCTGGCACCTCGGTGTTTGTGAAAATCTACTGCCAATCATTAGTGGACCGGAGTCTTACTGTGGCAACTCCTAACCGGGAAAAGCCGAAAGACAACAACAACTAGTCTACATGCTGAAAGTATTAGCTTTAAATGTGAACAGTCTGAAAAATTTTAAGAGGAGAATTGGTATATTACAAGGGTAATGAAATAGATGCACATATTATTGTTTTAGAAGCTATCAGATTGTTGACAGAGGAAGAAAGAACACAAACTGAAAAACTTTGGAATGGTTCAGTAATTTGGAACATGGGGAAAGAAACATGCTAGGACATATGTATATTATGTCAAGAATGCATTAAAATATTAGATGCAACCATAGTGGAAATAGGATGAATTACGGTAATAGACTTCAGATGGAAAAATATGTGTATAGAATTACAGCTTTATATGCATATGTAACAAAAAAGAGACATAAATGATAATTAACAATATTCTTAAATATGTTTGTGTATACATGGACATTATAGTGGTGGGTGAATTTAATTGCAATTTAAGAAAAAAAAGAGCAGTTGTGATGCTAAAATGGTTAAAGAAATTATGAGAAGTGGAAAGTTAAATGTATGGCAGAATAACCACTGGAACTACAAAACTGATTATTTTTAAATAGCTGATAATTTAAAAGTTAAAAAAGAGAAATTAATTATACTGGGTTTTCAGATCATGTGGCTACATGGGTTAAAGCACAGGAAAATGAAGAATATATAAGAATATGAAAAAGAATAAAGAGAACTAATGAAAAAGAATTAGATTTAGAAGAAAAAAGAACTTATAGAATTATGAAAAAAAACATAGGAATATGAAAGAGTTTTATGAGAACTGGACTGTTTGGTGGCTTAATTTTAAAGACAAATATAAAAAAGTGTTTTTAGAATGTATAAGGAAGAAAAGAAGAAAATAAAAAGAGAGATATAAGATATTAAGTCAAGAAACATTCAGAGACTTAGAGAAGAAAAAAATCCTTTTATGAAAAAGAAAGAAAAATATATAAAATGAGTCAAATTAAAACTAACAATTTGTTATACAAAAAAAATTGTTTACAAGGAAAGAAAGAAGAGGTAGCATCATATCTGAGTAAAATAATAAAAGAAGTAAAACTAATAAGAGAATTAAAAAAAATAAGGGAGGTAAGCAAATAAGACATCAAGAAGGAATATATGAAATAATTAATGAATATGTATTGGAATTATTTGTGAAAACAGAAGAAAACATAGAATGGTGAGATAGATCACATAATAAAACAGTTTGTTTTATTAAGGAGTCATGTATTCCTCTACAAGTGAATTTTGTTGGATTTGTTGGTTCTCTATCAGTGGTGTACAGCGTTTTTGGTGTTTGTGACTGTTTTTTTTGGTTTGTAGTGTGTTAATTTAAAAAATGGTTTAAGTATAAATAAACCTTTAAACTAAAACAAAAAAAAAAACAAAAAAAAATCTTGCTTTTTTCCCACTTTCTGAAATTTAAAAAGTTCAGTTACAGATTTGCTGTTCTGAACTGTTTGTAAGTTTCTTGGAGGCCAGTGCTTGCTTGGGCTAAAGGGAAGTCTCTGTGTTCACCAGTGGCAGTGATTAACACTGAACAGCCTGACTGCCCCTGTAGAAGTGGTTACTGCCTAGAAGCTGTAGTTTTATTGGCCATTTTGGGTCAATTCCAAACTCCTTGATCTCTCTCTCTTAAAACCCTGCTGCCTCGTGGTTTTTGCATCTTTCCAGGCTTGATAGTTGTTGCTGAAGCATCTACCAAGGGGAGAAACGCTGAGAGAAGAAAGGAGCCACTTTTGAGATTTTAAGTATTTTCTTCTGATTTTTTGTTTAAAATTTTTGCTTTGCCGCCTACTTTTTGGCATTTTCCAGCTTGCTAAAGTTGATATCTGTATTAGAAACAGTATTTAGAACACATCTAGAGCATGTTTACTGCATTTCCTGTGTTGCACTTAATTTAAAATCATTTTTTTCTTAAAATTGCATTTTACCTGACTCTGGCCTAGCACTCAAGTGTGGGGTCATTTATTGCACTGTTCTGACTATTTTGCTACTTGTGTATCTCTGCTACCTTTAAACTAAAATGAAAAAAACAAAAAAATCTTGCTTTTTTCCCACTTTCTGAAATTTAAAAAGTTCAGTTACAGATTTGCTGTTCTGAACTGTTTGTAATTTTGTTGGAGGCCTGTGCTTCCTTGGGCTAAAGGGAAGTCTCTGTGTTCATTAGTGGCAGTGATTAACACTGAACAACCTGCCTGCCCCTATAGGAGTGGTTACAGCCTAGAAACATTTTGGGCTAATTCCCAGCTCTTTCAAGTTCCCTGCCTTAAAATCTGATTTTGCGCGATTTTGCACAGAGTGCAGCATCGGGCAGTGCCACTTAAACGGGTTTAAACTATTCCTGGCTCCACAAAGTCTGCTCTTCATTTTTCCCTTAGAACTGTTCTAAATCTCAAAGTAAGCACTCTATTTTCATTCTAAAGCCCTGCACTTGATCTTATAAGTAATCTTATAAGTAAACACTAACTAAAGCACTACACCCTCTTATACTCCTTATAAGTACTTGGCTCCCTATTGGTCTGTTCTGATCAGTCAAAAAACTGTTCCTTATACTGTTGTGGCATGTCCAATAGTCAGTTTCAGGTTTACTGTCCAGTCCAGCTGGTGAATCTGGGTATCTTGAGTCAATGTTACAATTGCCTTATGTACACAGACCACCCTCTCCTCCTCCCATTAAACTCAAATATATGTGAGAGATGCAACTATATAGCCAAACTGGAGGCTGAGCTCTCTCAACCCAGCACTAGCACAGTCAGTCAGAAGGAGAAGGTAACCACACACACCACTATTCCAGTCTCACATAGACCTATCACATCAGCAAACCAAACACATAAACACACAAAAACATACTCAGAGGCTCTAAATAAAAATCTGCCAAAGCAGCAGTGACCTCCAAAGCAGACATCCAAGCAACCGCTACCCCACAGCAATACCCATGTATCACATATTTCACAAAGTCAGTGTGCCACACAGCCACAGCCCTTAAGGCTAAACAACACACCTAAGACACTTGTAATAGGGGACTCTATTGTCAGACACACTGATGTTCCTCTCACCAGACTGAACAAGGAGAAGGTCACTGTAAGCTGCCTGTCGGGTGCCAGGATCTGCCACATAACACAAGCACTCAAGTCACTCCAAAGCAAGTACAAATATGACTCCGTCATTGTCCATGCTGGTGTGAATGACCTGAGATGTACCTCCTTGGACTACATGAAAAGAGACATAGAGGAGCTCTCTGATCATGTAGCCCAGACTGGTATGACCCTGACCTTGAGTAGCATCTTGCCCTCACCAAAAATGATGCCACAGTATAAAGACAAAATTATCAATTTTAACAATTAGCTAAAGTATTGGTGTCATTCTAAGGGGATTCAGTGTCTGTCAGCCTGGAATGACATGCTTGACAAGCCACATTGCTTCGCTAGGAAGGGCTTGCACCTGTCACCCCTGGGCTTTCAAATACTGGCTAACTCTCTTGCCACCCTCATAGTGCCTTTTTTAGGCAAGGCTCAAAAGACAAACCCACCTCCATAGACAACACAAGAAAAAAAAACTAAGGGTAATGCTGCTCAACGCCAGAAGTCTAAACCTCAAGATACATGCACTCGAGGCTCTCCTCAGTATGGAGAATATCGATATCTGTGCAGTGACAGAGACCTGGTTCAAGGCCCCAGAGAGCACCCCAGCACTACCAGGTTATACCTCATACCATGCTTTTTGGCCCCAAAACTCAGACCGAACCACAAAAGGAGGGGGAGTATCCATATTCATCAAAGATACCCATACCTCCAGGTTAGTGGCACTACATGAAGCATTGGAACATCCATGTACAGTTAACAGTGGGCAAAGCTGCCTTTCAGTTTGTAGCCTGCTACAGACCACCCTCCCAAACTCAGGAACCCCACTCGGCCTTCCTGAGAACACCGGAGAATATGAAGGTCTCTCCAAACACAATAATATTGAGTAACTTCAACTACCCAAACATCGACTGGGAAAACTACTCAAGCCCCAACACCCTTGCCCAACAGTTCCTAGAATTTATAAACTCAAATGCTATGGAACAACTGGTCACCATTCCCACAAGAGGGGATAACATATTGGACCTGGTCATCACCAACATGGGGACTCTATGTTCCACACCAGAGGTATGTCCCTCATTGGTAAGATCAGACCATAAATTAATCTCACTGGACATCCATATCCCATCCCCACCCCCAGCCAAGGAAATCACAGTGAAAAATTTCTCAAAAGAAAATTTCACACTTCTCAAACCGAGGTGGAATCCTTCAAAGCCATCGGGCCAGTGGAAAATACTGCCCAAATAGCAGAATCCTTTACAAATGAATTCTATGGTCACCTACAGGAATGCATGGATTGTGTTATCCCAAATAAAACCAAGACTCACTCCTCCAAAGGCAGGAGACCAGTCTGGTGGACCCTGGCCATAAATAAGCTATACAACAGAAGGAGGAAGCTACTACATGATAGAGCAAAATCCCAAAAAGGGAAGGCATCTCTGATCAGTACTAGCAAGAAACTATGATCCCTCATAAAATTATCTAAGGCCAGCTTTGAAAGAAAACTTGCACAAGACACTAAAGCTAATCACAAGGCCTTCTTTAGTTATGTCAGGAATCTGGGGGGGCAACTCCCAGAAATACTCTGAGTTAGTACAAAATGACAAAAAATACACTGATCTCACAGACATTGCCATAATCCTGGCAGACAGGTTCAGTGCAAACCCCCCCCCCCTTCCCCTCCAAAAGACCAAATGTCTATCTCAACAGAATGTAGCCTCCCTGACATCACAAATGCACAGGTGAGAGCTTCCCTCTCCAAAGCAAAAAACACAGCATCAATGGGACCAGACGGTGTCCTGGGCTGCATCTTACATGAGCTCCAAGAAGAACTAAACCCTCACATAAAGTCACTGTTCAATCTCAGCCTTGCTACAGGATATGTACCCAAGGAATGGCGTACAGCAACAGTGGTCCCGCTCCACAAAGGTGGTGCCACAACGGACCCAGGAAACTATCGCCCTATAAGCCTGACTAGTTTGATCTGCAAAGCTATGGAGCGTATCATAATGGAACTCATAAACAAGGACATTGGTAACCTCCAGACACTGGATCCCACCCAATTCGGCTTTGTTAAGGGCAAATCTTGCCTCTTGAACCTGATCGACTTCTTTAAAACAGTTACCAAGGCCATGGATGAAGGGAAGGTAGTCCACACGGCCTACCTGGACCTCGCAAAAGCCTTTGACACAATACCCCTCTTGGGCATCATAAATAAGCTCACCAGCTTAAATATCAACCCCTATGTCACAAGATTTGTTGCAAACTGGTTCAGGGATAGAACCCACATAGTCAGTATTGCAGGTGCTATGCCAGACTCCAAACCAGTTACAAGTGGCATCCCACAAGGCTCAGTCCTGGGACTTCTCTTGTTCGGTATATACTTCTCTGAGGTACAGGCTAATATGGGAGGACTATGGCTGACCAAGTTCACAGATGACTGCAAGCTGGGCACCATACTTGACTC
Source organism: Protopterus annectens (assembly GCF_019279795.1). Taxonomy (NCBI): domain Eukaryota; kingdom Metazoa; phylum Chordata; order Ceratodontiformes; family Protopteridae; genus Protopterus; species Protopterus annectens. The sequence continues at coordinate 1,332,320,598 of NC_056747.1, forward strand.
TCCGACTGACACAAGCATCCTCCAAAAGGGTCTCACAGAGATGGATAACTAGTGCCAGAGCCATGGCCTTAAGCTAAATGCCAAAAAGTGCATAGTCATCCCCTTCGGGAAAAACAAAGTGCCCACAAATTACCACATAGGTGGTAATCCATTAAGTACGGAAGAAGTAATTAGGGATTTAGGGACCCAAGTAGATAGAAACCTCTCTTTTGACAATCACGTTGCCAGAGTGGTTAGAAAGACCTTCTATATAGCCCACCTTATCACAAAAGGGTTCACATCTAGAACAAGAGAGGTCATTGTGCCCCTCTACTCATCACTCATCAGGCCCATAATTGAATACAATGCCCCATTTGGGATGTACCTTACCCGAAACCTGCAGCAACTGGAGAGGCCCCAAAAGTACCTCAGCAAGAGGATCAAGGGATTCAAACAGATGCCCTATGCAGTTCGGCTAAAGAAACTCCAGCTCTACTCAGTTGCTTACCGCCTACTCAGAGGTGATCTATGCCTGACGTATAAAGCCATGTCCATCCCAGAATTAATGGACATGCTCCACCTCAGGAAATCCAAATCCCTTAGAGCTACATGCTCCAGGGACTTAAACCTCAGCACAGAAATAAATAGGACATGCTGGAGGGACAGATTCATATCCCAGAGGCTGCCCTCACTCTGGAACAGAATCCCAGTCCATGTTAGGCAGAGCCCCTCACTGACCCCCTTCAAGAGAAATCTTGACGAGTGGATGGGAGATCGTAAGTTAACCCCTGGGACCTCTTCTGTGTCCCTGCTAGACAGGGGCACAGTAAACTAACCTTAAAAGGGTTATCTTCTGTGACCTACTCTACAGAGGCATAGTAAACTGATCTAAAAGGGTGGCGAAAGCCAAACACACTCTGGCTAGGCTTGTAAATGCCCCAGGGCAGATAGCCTAGTATAAACCTATGAACCTATGAACCTAAAGGATTTGGTTATGAAGGTATGATTGGATGTATTGCGTTCAATGAAAAATATATAGATATATTAGGAATAATATTTGGAAGGAATTAATATAGACAGCAACTATGGGATAATGAACTCAAAGAAGTAAAGGATATGACTTTTTTTGGAAATCATATAAATTTTGGATTCACTTTAGAAGCTCAAAATACTGAAATATCGAAATTCAGTATTTCGAGCCCATAAAGTGGAATCCTGAAAAGAGCGAAACCTCAGAAGCTCGAAATTCAAAATCTCGCATACTGGAGGTTTTGAATTAGTGCTTCTGGTAATTTGCTGTAGTTATGGATTCAGGTAATGTTGATGTGTTAAGGGTTTTGGGTAGGGGCTATGGTGTGTGTTAGAGTGTTTTGTTGCTGTGATGTGTGTGTGTGAGGAGACTGTAGCTTGTGTGGTGGTGTTTTGTGTGTTTTTGCATGTAGTGTGACCTTAGAGTTAGAATATTTAAGTGTCTGTGTGTGTATGTGTGTGGGGAGGACTGTGTGTGTTTGTGGACAGCAGAAGTGCTAATTCAAAATCTCCGGTATGCGAGAATTTGAATTTTACACTTCTGAGTTTTCATTCTTGTTAGGTTTTGACTTTATAGCCTTGACATACTGAATTTCGACATTTCTGTATTTTGAGGATATAAAGTGAATCCAGATTTTCATATAGAAAAAAATACACTTGAACACCATGGTAATAGGAAAGAATGCTTATGTTGATAAGGAACTGATGATGATTATTTTTTCTTATATATGAGGCTCTAGACTGAATCCAGTCAAGCGAGAGACTCTATATTTGAAAGCAGAGCACAGAGGCTTGGGTTTAATAAACGCAATAGTACATGTAGCATCTTTAATTTTATATAAGGTCTTAAAAGGAATTATGAAGGAAAACAAAACCTGATAGAAATGATACTATATTATAAATACAAAGAATTGTGAGAAGGAATGGAAGTTAAGAAAAGAAGCAAAAGCACTGTGAATGAAGAAATGAAAGAGTATCAAAACAAAATTGTGTTATGGAAATAAAAAAAGAATATATGTGAGAAAAATAGAAAGGAATGGTACTTAAATATTATGAAAGAAGTTTATTACATTGATCCATGGAAAGATTTAGAAATAGATAAGGAAAAATCATAATGGTGAAATATAATAAATATAAAAAGATTAACGAATGTAATGATTTATTTATGGAGATTATTTATTAGAAAATTGCCAGTTAAGGCAAATATGCAAGAAAAAGCAAGATAGAATATGTAATAAATGTAGATAGGTTTAGACTACTGAGTATGTGTTTTTGAAATGTGAAAGCGTTAATAATTTTTGGAAAGAATTATATAAACATAACAGGGTGAAAAGTTTGGTAAAATTTGAGGAAATAAATATGGACGTCATAGAATTTTGTTTTTTATGGTGCATGAAAACAGGAAGAAGTGAAGAAAATGGACAGAGTAATATTTTATGTTTCATGGAGTATATAGAACAAGCAACTAAATGAAATTAAATGCAATGGAAAATGGACTTTGACAAAAATTCTGGAGAAAATGTTTTGGTTGTGGATAAAAGAGTGGGGGATGCTTAAATTGAAGTTTATAATGTATGGAGGTTTGTAAATAGATGTAAATAATGTAAATATGTAAATAATATGTAATGTATACATCAAGAAAAAGCCCTAGTCATCATTGTTGTGAGTGGGAACCATTTTGGAGGAGTACTTCCTGTTTCCATTTCAGGGGAGGTGGTCTGGAGAAAAAGGGAGGCAGATGGAGAGAAAATAAGATGATGGAGTGGTGAAAGAATGGAGAAGAAAGCAAATATTAGCCGGAGAATGTGTGCAGGATTCTGAGGAAATGTTTCAAAGAAATCTGTTTGATGGAGATAAGTGAGAAAATGAGGAATATATGGTTACAACCTTCAATTTGGGAGGGTTGCAGGATGATTTCCTTAAGGTGATGGTGGTGCAGAATAAGCCAGAAAATGAAGGAGGTGTTTCCTGTAGGACATTATGGAGAAAGTACAAAAGGAGTATGCAGAGACAATCCTGAAGAATAGTGGTGAGATGGAAAAGAAAACATATGCAGGGAAAGTAAAAGAAGGCAAATGAGGAGTAGCAGAAAAAGAAGGCAGAAGAAAATGAAGAATGGAAGTACATGGTAGGGATTCAAAGTAAAGAAGAACATAAATGGACAGTTTGAAGTATGGGACAATTTAATAACTCCTTTGGGTGTAAAAGCACATGAGGTAAGAGCATTTATTCTTATTAAAAAGAGAGACATTTGTAACATTATGTTTGAGACTGTTTTTTCAATGGAACACTTTCTTGGAGAATATGAAAAAAGAATATAACCCATGGAGTCTTTATGTGATAAAAACATTTAACAGGGAAACAAAAAAGAAGATTCATGTACCATTTTAACAGAGGTAGAAAGAGAGACTTTGAAAGGAAATTCAAAAGGAAATTTGAAAACTTTATGTAAAGAAGTGTGAACATTGCAAAGGTTTATGGCAAAAGGCATTCATGGACTGGTGGCTGAGACTGTAATATTGTGTTAAACATAGAAAGATAAAAAAATACATACACCAAACATAACAAATGTAGAGGGGAATGAGGTATCACAAAATAGTAGGGGCACCCCAAAACATACTTTTTTGTGGAAAAGAATTGCATTTGATAAGTAACTGTTGCCAAAGAAAATTTTATATTTGTGGGGAAATGGGACATAATGCAAAAATGTAAATTGAAATGTAATAAATGTAACAAAATTGGACATTTATGGATGGATTGCAAAAATGAAAATAAGAGCAAGGAAAAAGAAAGAGAAAGAAAAGAACATAAACAAAAAGAAGACATTTTAGAAGAAGTAGAAATAGAAAAAGATGAGAAAAAATAATAAAGAGGACATAGAAGAACGTTCTGAAATAAGTGATGAAGAAGACATAAAATGGGAGATAATAAAAGGAAAAAATAATTCTGCTGTAAAGGGTAAAAGAAAGAAAAAGAACATTTAAAGGGATAAGTACAAAATAAAAAAGAAAGAAAATGAATTAAAAAATGTATACATCTAATGACTGGAGGCTGGTATAATGTTTAAGGTTTTTGATTCACAGACACAAGGTTCAGTGTTTAATTTTCACTGTTGGGAAGGAAATTGCCTAGGATTAGAATGGCCTATTAGTAAAGCTAGCTTAGTAATTAGCTATGAATGTATGAAACCATGAATATAACAGAAAATTGCTTTCTGTAAATGTGAATAGTATTAAGAATATAGTAAGAAGAATATGAAATTTGGAGTGGTATATTACATGTGATATAGATGTTATTATATTAGAAGACACAAGATTTTTAACAAATGAAGAAAGATTACACAGAAACTATGGAGAGGAAAGATAATCTGGAATTTGGGAAATGGGAGATGTTCTGGAATAGCCATATTCTGTAGAAATACAGTAAAGATATTGGATGTAACTTTAGCAAAAATGGTAAGATTAACCATTTTAGATTTAAAATGGCAAGAACAAGTATATAGAATTATAACATTATATATGCATACTAATTGTAAAGAAAGGGAAAGCTTATGTCATCATATTTTAGACTAAGTAGTGATATCTATGAATAGTTTAGTAATAAGAGACTTTAATTATGATTTAATAGGTAAGCGTAAAAAGAAAGGAAATTATATAAGAAAATGGTAGAAGTTATAAGATGTGGTAAGTCAAACATTTGGGACAAAAATTCACAAACTTACAAATGGGGTATATATAAGACTGAAATAGATTATTTTATAGCATCAGATGGTTTAGTTATAGGAGAAGAGGAGGTAGTTGAAACAGGATTTTCTGATCATCTTGCAATATGGCAAGAGATAAAGGAAAAGAAGGAATATATAAAAATAGGTAATGGGATAAAAAAAAATAAATGAGAAAGCATGGAATGAAGAAGGAAATAAATTAGTAATAAAATTATGGACAGATCAAAGGACTATAAGAACATTTTATAAAAAGTGGTTTTAATGGTGGATGATATTTAAGGAAAAAATATAAACATGTTTTTACAGTGGCAATATGATGTGAGAAAAGTAGAGAAAGAAAAATATAAAAGAACATACAATGATGCATTGGAAGATTTAGAACATAATGATAGAAAGTGTTTTGACAGAGAAAAAATAATTATAAGTAAGAAATCAAGAAAATACAAGAATCATTATATAAGAAAGATACTTTTATAAGGAAAAAGAGAAGTATTGAATTAATTAAGCAGATTAGCAAAGGAAGACTGTAGTTTAATGAGAAAAATAAAAAATATGTAAAAGAAGAAATAGAACTCAGGAAAAGATTCTGAATAGTGTAGTACAATATGTACAAGAGATATTTAAAGAAAAAAGAAGGTAACAAAAATGTGGAAAGTAAAAAAGTTAACAGAAAATGAGAATAAAGAGTTGGAAAAGCAGATTGTGTTAAATGAGTTAGATAAAGTATTAGCACAAGTAAATATAGAGTCAGCTGCAGGACCAGGTGGAATAGGATATCAAATGTATACAAATTTAGGGGATTGGCAAAAAATATTTTTTAAAGATTTTGAATGATTGTTTAAATGAAGGTTTTGTGTATAAATAATTCTATAGTGGAATACTTAAATTCAAATGGAAGAAAGAAGATAGAAGACAATTAAAAATGGAGACTGATAATAAGGAATAATAATGATTATAAGATCTTTATGAAAATAATACAAAAGGGATTTGAAACTAAAATAGAAAATATTATGGAAGATAGTATATATATATATATATATATATATATATATATATATATATATATATATATAGAATAAAGGGAAGGATTATAAAGAATTATTAATAATAGTTAGAGAAATTGTGGATGATATGAATAGAAAAGAAGAAGCAAAAATCATGGCCAGAGATCTTAATAAGGCATTTGACAATTGGGCATGGAATTGTACAGGTAATAATGAAAAAATATAATATAAGCGCAAAGGTTAGAAAATTATGTATGACAGGGTATAGTAATAATAATAAAATCAAATATTTGTAAATGGATGGTTAAGCCAAGAGGTACATATGAAGAGTGGTGCAAGACAGGGATGTCCAATGAGTTGTATGCTGTTTGCATTAGTTATGAATGTGATAGTATGTTAAATAAATTAAACTGAAAAAACCAAACTGCAGTAGTGCGAAAGTATTTAATAAAACACGGAAAGTGAGAGGATGCCTGAGGAATGGAGAAAAAGTGTTTTGGTACCAATTTTTAAGAATAACGGTGATGTGCAGAGCTGTAGTAACTACAGAGGGATTAAACTGATCAGTCACAGCATGAAGTTATGGGAAAGAGTAGTGGAAGCTAGGTTAAGAAGGGAGGTAATGATTAGTGATCAGCAGTATGGTTTCATGCCAGGAAAGAGCACTACAGATGCAATGTTTGCTCTGAGAGTGTTGATGGAGAAGTACAGAGAAGGTCAGAAGGAGTTGCATTGTGCCTTTGTGGATTTAGAGAAAGCATATGACAGGGTGCCTAGAGAGAAGTTCTGGTATTGCATGAGGAAGTCGGGAGTGTCAGAGAAGTATGTAAGAGTGGTATAGGATATGTATGAGGGTAGTGTGACAGCGGTGAGGTCTGCGGTGGGAGTGACAGATGCATTTAAGGTGGAGGTAGGATTACATCAAGGATCAGCTCTGAGCCCTTTCTTATTTACAATGGTGAAGGACAGGTTGACAGATGAGATCAGACAGGAGTCCCTGTGGACTATGATGTTTGCAGATGACATTGTGATCTGTAATGAGAGTAGGGAACAGGTGGAGGAGACCCTGGAGAGGTGGAGATATGCTCTAGAGAGAAGAGGAATGAAGGTCAGCAGGACTAAGACAGAATATATGTGTGTGAATGAGAGGGAGGATAGAGGAATGGTGAGGATGCAGGGAGTAGAGGTGGTGAAAGTGAATGAGTTTAAGTACTTGGGATCAACAGTTCAGAGTAATAGTGAGTGTGGAAGAGAGGTGAAGAAGAGAGTGCAGGCAGGATAGAGTGGGTGGAGAAGAGTGTCAGGAGTGATTTGTGACAGACGAGTACCAGTAAGAGTGAAAGGGAATGTCTACAAGAGGGTAGTGAGATCAACTATGTTATATGGGTTGGAGGCAGTGGCATTGACAAAAAGGCAGGAGTCAGAGCTTGACGTGCAGAGTTGAAGATGTTAAGATTTGCACTGGGTGTGACGAGGATGGACAGGATTAGGAATAAGTATATTAGAGGGTTAGCCCAGGTTGGAAGGTTTGGAGACAAAGCCAGAGAGGCAAGATTACGTTGGTTTGGACATGTGCTGAGAAGGGATGCAGAGTATATTGGGAAAAAGATGCTAAGGATGAAGCTGCCAGGTAACAGGAAAAGAGGAAGGCCTAAGATAAGGTTTATGGATGTGGTGAGAGAGGACATGCAGGTGGTTGGTGTGACAGAGCAAGATGCAGAGGACAGGAAGAAATGGAAACCATTGATCTGCTGTGGCGACCCCTAACGGGAGCAGCTGAAAGAAGAATTTAAGAATACTCTTTAAAAACAAAGGAAGATTAGCGCTTTCGTACCCAGCATGGTACTTCATCAGATTTAAAACTTCACTGAACAGTTACAATTTAAATAGAACTAACAATTAATGCTGCAAATCACGTGACTTCAAGATGGGTTTAAGGGGAATTAACTCATTTAACCCCTTGATACCTGTGGCTTGCAAAAGTAACATCCATTTTATCTCTTGACATTCTGTTTTATTAATTAAATCACCAACTCTAACACTAGGCTGACATATCTCCAGAACTAAAAATTTAAAATAATGATCACTGCCCATTAAAGCAACACATTTTGCAAGTGCATTTTTTACTATCATTCTTCCGAGTGCTATACAAATGCTCACGTATCCGGTCCCTTAAAGACCTGTTGGTTTTGCCTACATAAAACATTTTGCAGAGTTCACCAGATGCTAAATAGACAATATTCATCGTATTACAGTCAGCAGTGACTTTAAGTTCATACACATGCCCGGTCACAGGACACACAAATATACCATCATTGTTAATATGAGCACACATGATGCATCTCTGACAAGGGAGAGTCCCTAGCTTATCACCTCTGTTGCTGTTACCAGTAGATTTGTTGGACTTGTAACAAAGCAACCTCTTAAGACATTTCTGATTCTTAAAAGTAAAATGTGGTGCCTCTCCCAACACCTGCTTATAGGTGTATAATACGATGAATAATGTCTATTTAGCATCTTGTGAACACTGCAAAATGTTTTATGTAGGCAAAACCAACAGGTGTTTAAGGGACCGGATACGTGAGCATTTGTATAGCACTCAGAAGAATGATAGTAAAAATGCACTTGCAAAACATCTTGCTTTAATGGGCAGTGATCATTATTTTAAATTTTTAGTTCTGGAGATATGTCAGCCTAGTGTTAGAAGTGGTGATTTAATTAACAAAACAGAATGTCAAGAGATAAAATGGATGTTACTTTTACAAGCCACAGGTATCAAGCTGTTAAATGAGTTAATTCCCCTTAAACCCATCTTGAAGTCACGTGATTTGCAGCATTGTTAGTTCTATTTAAATTGTAACTGTTCAGTAAAGTTTTAGATCTGATGAAGTACCATGCTGGGTGCGAAAGCGCTAATCTTCTTTTGTTTTTAAAGAGTATTCTTAACAGTGTGTTTTATTAAATACTTTTGCACTACTGCAGTTTGTTTTTTTCAGTTTAAGTAGTTTACTACCGGATTCTGCCCCATCTGCTTTGTTTCTGTTCTGTTAAAATTTATCCTGTTTGGGGCATGGCAGAAAGTACAAATTCTGGTGTAGTTGCTACACCTGAGGCTAACCAGGCAACATCTTTTTTGGGATGTTTGGATCATTTACTTTGGAAAGAAATCCTCTATTAACTATGGATACTATTGCTCCAGATGATTTTGTTTGTGAAACAAGATCTGACAACTACAATGGCTTCTTACAAATGTTTTGGTCTATTGAGAACAATCTTTACAGGTATTAGAGAATACAGTGGCAAAGATTGCACCTTGAAGCCTGTCTATGACACAAAGTGATACCTAGAGGACTTTGAATATGTAAAATGCTTACTTACGGTAATTCTTTATCTGATTTTTAAAAGAATGGCAAATATATAATCTTGAGGTCAGTGCTGGCTATTTAAAGTTGCTTATAAAATACTTCAACCCTACAGAAGAACAGTTATGTGTTAGCATTTCCACTGATATTTCCAATATCTCAATAATTTGGAATACTCTGGTTATAAACATAAGCTTGATGACTTATTTTCAGATGTAGATGCTGATGAGAAGCGTCTGACTGAAATAAAAAAAAAAAACTGGCACGTGATCTAAAAGATTTTGCAACAGGGCATATATTTTCCTGGGCTGATGAGAGAACGGAAGTTCACAGCTCGGGTTATGCACGTGCAGTCAAAGGAACTCTGTCATCTAATAACTAGAACTGTGTTCTAACTAATGAGCCTGCAGTAGTGGGTCGCACGGATGAGCGTGTGCAGTTGAGTGACGACAGAATGGCGCCACGATCTAACGATGTACTCAATCCTCCCTCAGGCTTATCCAGTTCCTCTTTAATGGATAGTGCTCCTTGTACAATGGAAATACTTAATACTAACAGCGCTAATGCCACGAGTAGCGAGTTGATGACCGGCAGCCCTTTTTTACGGTTAATGGAACTGGAATTGCTGAAAATGAAGGAGAGAGGGTGTTCAATGAGTCGGACTCACTTCAGCAAGAAGAGACAGAACCTGGGAGCACCAGAAATGGAACAAGTGGTGCGGAACAAAGTACGCAAAATTTAGTGTTTAATTTATCTAGCATGATTCTATCTGCTGAACAATTAAGGGTTTTGAACTATGGTCTTAACTTTATACCATCAGGTCATTCCAATTTAACAGAGGTTTTGAATGATTTGCAACTTTTTACTAGAAATTTGTCTCTCAGACTTTGTTTTGGTAATAATGTTAGGAATGTGGTTGATTTTAAGAAACCCAGTATGTTTGCATCTATAAACCCCCCTTTAGTTGAAGCATTTTACAAATTATGTCAGAATGGTATTTATGAGTATTTCTCGAGTAAAAGGTATCTTGGTATTAAGAACCTCAGCAAAGCAGAATTTTCTGCATTAATGGAATTAGTATCCTCTGATACATTATGTTTTAGACCTGCTGACAAGGGTGGGGGAATAGTAGTCTTTGATACCATTTATTATACTAATGCTATGTTGGACATGCTTAGTGACACTACTACTTATTTGTCACTTACTGATTTACAAGTTCAGAGATTAATAGCAGAAGTACAACAATGCATTGAGAATTTATTAATGGAGTGTTCTATTGATTAACAGTTGTATGATTATTTCTTAGTAGAGCACCCCACAATACCTTTTATTCATGGACTCCCAAAGTTGCATAAAAATTCCCTTAACCCACCCATGCGACCAATAGTATTTGGCAGAGGGTGGACTACAGAGACACTTTCAATCTATGTTGAGAAACAGCTTCGTCCCATACTCTATAAAGTTGAGTATGTTTTAAAGGACACTAAACATTTCTTATGGAGATTAAATGAATGGAGGTCAAATTAATTTAATAATCAAGTATTGTTAGTTACTATGGATGTTACTTCAATTTTTACTTGTATCCCTAATGACATAGGGGTTGACTTTGTCAGGCATTTTTTAGCACAGCACAGTGTATATAGTACTACTAAGGTTCATTTGATTTGCTCCCTGCTAGATATTATTTTGGATCATAACCTATTTATGTTTGAAGGTTCTTATTACTTACAACAAATGGGTGTAGCTATGGGCACAGTTTGTGCGAATAGTTACGCCAACATTGTCATGACTCAGTGGGAGTCTGAGTTTGTGCTCAATGATAATAACATTTTTTCTAGATTTATCCTCCATTATAGTCGTTTTGTGCACATTGTTTTCTTTATCTGGGATAATGACTACTGTTCCTTATGTGAGTTTGTTGCATACCTTAACAGCAGTACGAATTTTCTGAAGTTTACATTTAGCTCTTCCAATGAAAAGATTTCATTTTTGGATGTGCAGGTTATTTTAGTCCCAGATGTTATTCAGACAGAGATTCACACTAAACCCTGTAAGACTAATAACATCCTACATGCTAAAAGTATGCATACTAAATCCATTAAGAGAAATGTGTTAAAAGGGCAATTTTTCAGATCAGCTAGGCTGCACACAAAAGACAGCCGCATGTATAAATCTTTTGAAGGAATTTCCAGTAACTTTAGACATAAAGGTTATTCAAAAGATGATATATATGAGGCACAAGACGAGGCTGTCTCATTCAGGGACACTCGTTCGAAGCCTTATTTGAATTCAAATATGGACTTGGTTAATAGTAGGATAGTGAATCTGTCAAGCAAGGCTAGAATGTACCTTACTTTTTCTAATGATTCTTCTGTTGTATGTGATATCATTAGGAAACATTGGAAACTACTATAATCTGATGTTAAATATACGCAGGTGTTGGGAGAGACACCACATTTTACTTTTAAGAATCAGAAATGTCTTAAGAGGTTGCTTTGTTACAAGTCCAACAAATCTACTGGTAACAGCAACAGAGGTGATAAGCTAGGGACTCTCCCTTGTCAGAGATGCACCATGTGTGCTCATATTAACAATGATGGTATATTTGTGCGTTCTGTGACAGGGCATGTGTATGAACTTAAATCACTGCTGACTGTAATACAATGAATATTGTCTATTTAGCATCTTGTGAACTCTGAAAAATGTTTTATGTAGGCAAAACCAACAGGTGTTTAAGGGACCGGATACGTGAGCGTTTGTATAGCACTCGGAAGAATGATAGTAAAAATGCATTTGCAAAACATGTTGCTTTAATGGGCAGTGATCATTATTTTAAATTTTTAGTTCTGGGGATATGTCAGCCTAGTGTTAGAGGTTGTGATTTAATTAACAAAACAGAATGTCAAGAGATAAAATGGATGTTACTTTTGCAAGCCACAGGTATCAAGGGGTTAAATGAGTTCATTCCCCTTAAACCTATCTTGAAGTCATGTGATTTGCAGCATTAGTTCTATTTAAATTGTAACTGTTCAGTAAAGTTTTAGATCTGATGAAGTACCATGCTGGGTACGAAAGCGCTAATCTTCTTTTGTTTTTAAAGAGTATTCTTAACAGTGTGTTTTATTAAATACTTTTGCACTACTGCAGTTTGGTTTTTTCAATTTAAGTATTTTCCTACCAGATTCTGCCCCATCTGCTTTGTTTATGTTAAATAAATTACAAAATAAAAGAGGTGGGGTATACAACATCTGAAGTGTTAAGAATTCCAATTATGTTAACAATATGCAGATGACATTATAATAATGGAAAAAAACATTTGGATAAAAGAATTAATAATTTTCACAAATGAGTGTCTAAGGTGATAGGGGTACCTTTAAATTTAAAAAAAAGTAAAGGTTTAGGTGATGTAGTAAAGATGGGGGTGAGTATTTTATAATGAATGAAATTTCTATGTTAGGTATAACATTTAAGAATAAAGATGCAAGTAGAATTCAATGGCAAAAACAATAGGAGAAATAAAATAAAGCAAAGCTGTCTTTTCTGGAAATCATATAAATTATAGTTCAGAAAAAAGGCTTATTTGATAAATTCAGCACTGACTGGAAAAATACTTAGGAAATGAATTAATGTTGCCAACAGTATTTGAAAAGGAATTATTGCAGTTTTTTTTCATTTATATGGGGTTCTAGATTAAACCCGGTAACAGGAGGAGTTTTGTATGCAAATAAAGAAGAAGGAGGTTTAGAGTTAATTAACCCAGTGTTCTATGCTGCTTCATTAAATTTATAGAAAGTGTTAAAGTAGATAAATGAAAAAGATGAGAGATTAGTAGTAACATTTTATAAATATAAATCTGATAAATTTTGGGGTATGGTAGAAAAAGAGTGTAAAAATGAAGAAATAAAGTGTTACCAAGAAAACAATATTTTTTGTGAAACATAAAAATTGATGATACAGAAAAAGATAGAAGATAGAAAAATGTGGTATAAGAATGTAATGATAAAACATTACTATCTAAAACCATGGGAAAATCTAACAGATGAAATTAAAGCTATAAAGGTAAGATGCAAATGGTGTAATCAGAAAGTAGAATGTCAAGATGTTTTGTGGAGACTGGTAATAGACAAATTACCAGTAAAAGGAAATATGCACTATAAGAAGAAAAGTGATAAAACATGTTTGCATTGTCAAGAGGAAGATGCTATGGAGCATGTGGTTTTGAAATGTAAAAGAGTAAAAAAGTTATGGGGAAAGCTATGTAAAGAAGATTTTTTGAAGATCTAAAAGAAGTGGATAAAATAAACATGGATATGATTAAATATGGTTATAAGAATAGAAGTAAAGAATATGTTAAAGAATAGATACAAATTATTTTATGTTATATGGGTTATATTGAAAGAAAGACTTAATGAAATTATGTGTAATGGTAAATGGATTTAACAAAAATATTAAGTAAAATCAGGTGGTAGTTATGGAAAAAGGAGAGGGGGTCTAATACAGATAAAAGTTTAGTAAGATTTTGTAAACAGATTTATATATCTATATGTTTGTAAATATTTGTAAATATGTAAGTAATTTTTAAATAAGAGGCATTTTGATATATAAATAAAGGACCACTACTTGTTGCAAGTTTGGATTATTTGAGAAACTCTCATTCCTAGAGGCTTGGAGGAGTTATACACAGAAAACATTGTGGATAGTAGAGAGATAAGAGAAACCATTGGTGAAGGAGCTTTGTTAAAAAAATAGGCTCAGAAAGCCTGTCCTAGCAAAGATAATTTGGAAGTTGATGTGATAGAGAATAAGGAGATATGAGAAGCAATAGTTTTTATAATGCTTAAATAGGGAGGGTTGTGGGATGGATTACCGCAGAACCTAATTCAGCAGGAAGAATAAGAAAATTAAAATGAGTCATCATGGGGAATATACTAAATAGGATATTTCAAAATGAGGATGGCACAGATGAAAAAGAAGTAGAAGAAGAAAAGGATTGGTAGAAAGAAGGAGGAGTTGCATATGCAAATTTGCAGCAAAGACAAGACAGTAGAAAAAGCAGGGAATTAATCTGGCACAGAAAAGAAAATACTTAGTGAGAATTCAAGTGAAAGAAAATACACATTTGGACAGATATGAGGTATGAGACAACCTGACTGTATGGGGATATAAGCATCAGAGATAACAGCATTTATATTAACTGGAAAATAGCCTTTTTGTTATATTACATTTTAGAACTGAGAAGGGTCATATTTTTTTTAAACAAGAAACATCTTTATTGAATTATCACTTATGACCTATGCAATCATATATTTATATAAATGAAAAAACATATTGACATATTTTCATTTGCAAACATTATATAGCGCATATAATCTTCTATATAGTCATTGCCAAACATTGCATAGCTCAATACCTGTCTTCCATTAAACCTCAAATATCCTTCAAAGCAGTATTCTGCATGCATTATTCCCACAGTCTCTATATTTCTATGTGGTATGCCCCCACCCTTTTCCTAAAGATCCCACTTCTAGTTCTTTTATCTCTCTTACTATATTCACTACTTCTAATATGGTTGTTTAGACTTTGATTTCCATTTTCTAATATGTGCTTTTTTGGCAGCCACCAAAATTAAACTCAGCAATACCTTACTTTGTGTAGACAATTCTAATTATGTATCACAGCTCAAAAAAAATTCTTAGTTACACCAATTTGCTCACCCAATATTACTGACAGAGTAATCTGCAGGAAATTTTTACAGTCTGCCAACTCATTACACTCCCAAAAAATATGTTCCCAATTATATCTTTCTTCCCCATCCCACCTCCAACATTTGCAATCTACCTGAGGAAAAATTCTTTGGAGTCTGTTTGGGGTCTAAAATACCTGTGCAAACACTTCCAAGCAAAAGTTGTAAATCAACTAGACTCTTTTGCATATTTGGGAGCCATACATATGTCCTCAAATTGTTTCTTTGTGAATTGCTTATCCAGTTTTTCTTCCTAATCCTTTCTAACCTCTTCTGATTGATTGCTATAGTTATCATACAATAGTTTATATACACTACTAATTATCCCTTTTTAACAGCAGCTTCTGTTCTAGAATCTACTGAAAATGCTACCAGTGCTGGCATTTCACTTAGGGTCACCCTTTCCCTTTCTCTTTGCTTATACTCTGATGTTAGTCCTTGATATGGAAGGCACTCTCTAGCCTACTGTCCAAATGAATTCTTGGCCTCTTCCCATTCCATTATCTTTCCCTCTGTAGTTATTTTCTCCTAATACCTTTGTTCTTTTGCCAGTTTTCTCCAGTAAATTCCAGACCCCTCTTGCCTATTCTCCGTACCCCTAATTGCAGTCATCCCTATCGACAGCATCTCCTTTCCTCTTTTGGCTTAGTTCTTAGAATACTTTCTGCTACTTTAAGTATATACTATTCTGTATGGTTATTGTTATTTTCCTTAAGGATTTGCATTCAAATTCCCATTCTCTTCTCATTTCTTGAGCTTCTTCCCTGTTTCATCATCTTCTCTTTCTACTTTGAATTATAGCTTTCTGCTTGTGCTATGTATAGGAGCCTTAACTGTGTAGCTCTAGCTCTGAAATTTCCCTTCAAATCAAGAAATACCAAACCACTTTATTCTATTAGAAGGATCAACTTATTTCACTTGACTTTTGCCCTCTTCCCTCCCAGATAAAATCATTCAACCCTTTATTAATTGTTATTCACAACTTCTCCTCTGGTTGATAAAAATATGTCTGACGTGTGTATAAAACTAAAGGGACTAAAAACATTTTATTTTTGTATTGTCTTTTGTTTAATCTCTTCCCACATATCCTTAGCTGCTATAACATAATCCTTTTTAACCCATAATCCTTGGTACTTCATTTATCATCAGTGATTGCCTTTGTATCAGCCTCATTAATGTTGTATCCTGAAAAGACTTGAAACTGTCTCATAATGTTCCACATCCTTGAAATGTTCTTTTTCTGGTTTTAGCAGGTATAAAATAATGTCATCTGCAAATAAAGCCAACTTTTCTTGATTACCATACAAATTATACCTTGAATTTATGAGTCCCTTATTTTTTTCTGCCAATGATTCTGAATATAATGCAAATAACAGAGGATACCCCTTCCTTGTTTCTCTGCTCAAACAGAAATTACCATTGAGGAACTCCCACACACACTTTAATTTTCACCACTGATCTGTCATATATCCTCCGAATGAACCTTATTATTGTGCCAGGGAATGCAAATGCTTCCATTATCCTACTCATAAAATCCCAGCTTATTCTGTCAAATGCTTTCTCTGCATCAAGACCCACCAACAACAGTGGTATTTTCCTGCATTCTACTTCCCTCTGGGTCATCATTGTTCTATTAATGTTGTCAAATGTTTGCCTCCCCTCCTCAAAGCTACATTGATTCATATCTATCAAACTTGGCATTACCTTTGCCATTCTTGTAGCCATTATAGACATAAACACTTTCTAATCATGGTTTAGAATTGAAATGGGCCTGTATGAAGCTGGCTCTGAATGGTCACTACCATCTGAAGGTATTACAGCCACCACTGCGTTCTTTGAGAATGTTGGTGCTTCTCCTTCTTTTAAAATGCTGTTAAAAAAAACTTCCAGATTTTTATTACTTTCTTCACTCCAAGCTTCCAAACTTCCACAGGAATGTCATCTGTTCTGGGAGAATTTCTTGTAAATTGGTTATACATCACCATTTTTATCTCATCTCCTCCTATCCTAGCTGTTAATAATTGAGCTTCATCTACCTCTAACTCTGGAATATTTAATTATTCCATAAACATTTTCATTTGTACTTTTTCCTTGATTTCCACATTTCTGTGCTTTATGCAGATTTCCATAACATTTCTGAAGTGTTTCTAATACCTCTACAGGATCTCTAGTTATTTTACTTGTTATAGGCTCCCTAAGCTTGGCAACAAACCTTTCTGCTTTTGGTTGCCAGAGCTGTTGTACTAACAGCTTTTGTTCTCTGGAGATATTATCAAAAAATAGTTGCTTAACAGCAATCTTTCTAAACTCATACATATTATCCAGTTAGTCCCTTATTTTCTCTTTAGCACTCTGTAGTCACACCTCTTTTTGTTCTGTGAGATTATTCCTATTCTGCAATACTTTAAAATTTGTCAGTCCCTCTAAATAATTAATTTTGCTTCTTAACCATGTAGCTTTTACTTTTATTTATCCCTATTTTTTAAACTCCACTTTCATTTTATCCAACTCTAACTATATTTTCTGGAGAAATTTCTATCTTCTCTTATAACTCGCAAATAATTTCCACTATCTATTCCTTATTTTTTTTCTCGAGTCTATATTAAATCAGCGAATGCTTAAAAAAGTGAACGCTGATTTATCTACCCTATGTAAATGAAAGCTTGCAATCCCGAACACTTGTTCCAAAACAAAACAAACAAAAAAAAAATGTTAAAACAATATATAAAGTGGGGGGCTTTGCCCCCCACACACCCCTACTTAAATATACCAACTCCGAGATTGCACTACAGTGCTGAAAATGGCAAACTTAAAAGACGCTTCACTATTTTACCTTTTCGTTCTTTTAGGTTCGATCAAGGCACATTCGAAAGAATGCGTCTTCGATCACTTAATAGGAACCCTTTTTTCTCTGTTTAACAGACAGGTGGGAAAGTGCTATGTCTAATTTTTATTTCAATACCTGAGTTTTTATTTTAGTTGTCATTGGCTCATGATCTTAAATTGTTATTGGATACGTATCAGAACTTTCAGTTAAATGCACATGTTCCTGTAAAATATAATTTGTCTGACCCAGCCCCATTTTTGTACCTTGGGGAACAATATTCAAATCCTCTACAAGGTCCTACTGCTGAATTCACATCTTCCATACTAAATATTTTCATAAATGTCTTCAAAAATCTACCCTCTTTTGTTATATTTTCCCTTCTATGCCCCCCAGATATTTCCTTGCTGTTGCAATTCAAATTCCAGTCCCCACTCCTAAGTAATATTGCCTAATGAAAACTGATAATTTCTCACAGAATTTTCTTAAGATCCACTGTTGTATTTTTAGGTGGAATATAAATACATGCAAGCATAATCTTCCTCCGTTGTCAGTTATCCCTTACTACTGTAAATCTGTGATTATTATACTTTTTCTTCTTTTCTGTCACTATTGGAGCTCCTCTAGCAATTAATATAAGTGTTTCCATTTCCCTTTGTCCCTGATATTCCAATGAATAACCATCCTGAATTCTTTTCTTTATCAAATTCACATGCTCTGATCTTTCCAAATGTGTCTCCTGTAGTATAACTATTTGCACTTTGTATTTCTTAAAAGACAATAACAAGATCTAATTATTAAATGCTCAACTTCTCTGTCCTTTTTCTCCCTATTTATTGTTCCTACCACGAATAAGCAACAACACAGCATTTAAAATATTTTAAATTGATGGTTTCTTTTGATTAGAACAGTACCTTGCTCTACATGGTGGTTTTACTTTCAAAACACCTTTATCCCGACCTGAAAAAATTCTCCAATTCATTGATGTCATGAAGGCCACTGAATACAAGTAATTTTCTGGCCAATTCATTCCCCAAACTGACATCACCATGACCATCCTAAAAACCCACCCATGAAGTGATGTCACAGCTCCATGTTCCTTCCCCTACCTATATAGAAAGTAAAGGCTAGAACAAGAAAACAGTACATGAGTCAAGTCTCCTGCTGTGAGCTGTCAATCAAAGCAGGTAACAGCTCAAATTACCCTTAGCACTTTGATAGCTAGGGAAGTTAGGTGTGAAGTGGGGTGGGAGATGAGTCAAAGTAGTAGAATTCCACCTTCAAAAAAAAACTGCAGTTTAGCCATTCTAAAAAGAAGCAGCAGTAAAAAGCACTTTGAAAGTCTGTTCTGCGGCATTTGTACTGTTTGTGTTTTAAGTAATCATTGAATGGCATGACATGTTACTTAAAACTCACTGACTGAAAGACAGCAGTGTATAAATGTGAAATCAATGCAGTGGCAGGAGCTTTAGGAAGGAAGAGGCCTGCATGGTGTACCTTTTTACAGATGAGCACTGCATTGTGGGATACCTGGAGGCAGACTAAACAATCAGAATTACTTAAAGATGCCAGACCTCATGTGGTCAGACTCAGAAATTATGCATAAAAATATTTTAAAACCTGTAAATAGTCCCAGAGTGGTGTTAAAATGTAGGAAACACCAAACCATGATGAAATAAGCATGTTTTTGAGTCTGTGGATGTGGTTCTCCTTTAATATAGTTCACTTCTCTTTCTTTTTTGCATATACCTTTGAAACCATTCATGTTCAGAGATAATATGGAAAGTGTTGCCATTACGATAAGAAGTTATTATTCATAGGTTCATAGGTTGGTATTAGGCTATCAGTCCTAGGGCCTATACAAGCATAGCCATAACAATTCCCTGGCTATTTCTTCCCACACTATTTACTTCCCTGGACCTCTGTCTAGCAAGATGACTGATGTGATCCCTGGGGTGGATTTCCTTTCTCCCATCCAGTCATCAAGGTTCCTTTTGAAGAGGGCCAAAGAGGTGCTCTGCTTGACATGTATGGGAATTCTATTCCAGAGTCTGGGGAGTCTCTGGGTCAGGAACCTATCCCTCCAGCATGTTTTATTTATTGTGATGACAAGGTTTATATCCCTGGAGCGTGTGGCTCTGAGGGATTGGGATTTCTTTACGTGTAGCATGTCCAACAGCTCTGGGTTTGACATGGCCTTGTATGTTAAGCAGAGATCGCCTCGGAGTAGACGATATGGAAAAGAGTATAGATGGAGTTTTTTAAGGCAGTCAGCATAGGGCATCTGCTTTAGGCCTGTGATTCTTTTAGTGAGGTATTTCTGCGGCCTTTCCAGTTGTTGCAGATGCCTTGAGAGGTACATACCAAATGGGGCGTTGTATTCTATAATGGGTCTAATGACGAATGAGCACAGTGGACAATGACCTCTTTTTATTCTGGATGAAAAGCCCTTAGTGATGAGATGTGCCACATAGGAGGATGTGGTTATTGAAGGTGAGATCACTGTCCACCTGTGTCCCTAAGTCTCTTATCACACTTTTGGTGTTTAGTGTACTGCCACCTATGTGGTAATTCACGGGTACATATTTTTTCCCAAATGGGATAACTATACATTTCTTGGCATTGAGCTTGAGCCCATGGCTCTGGCACCAAGCATCTGCTTCTGTAAGGCCCTTTTGTAGAGTATCAACATCATTTGGGGATTCAATAATGGCTCCCAGTTTGCAGTCATCAGCAAACTTTGTTAGCCAGAGTCCCTTAGTGTTGGCCTGTACTTCAGAGAAGTAGATGCCAAACAAGAGAGGTCCCAGGACTGAGCCCTGAGGTACTCCACTTGTCACTTGTCTGGAGCTGGATTTGGAGTCAGCTACTTTTACAGTGTGGGTTTTGTCAGTAAGCCATTTGGCAAGCCATCGAGTGATGTAGGGATTAATGCCCAGCTTAGTAAGTTTATCTATGATTCCAGACTGGGGGATAGTGTAAAAGGCCTTGGCGAGGTCCAGATAGGCTGTGTGGACTGCCTTAAACTCATCCACGGCTCTGGAGACTGATTCGAATAAGTCAATCAGGTTCAGGAGACAAGATCGGCCCATCATGAACCCAAACTGGGTGGTGTCCAGTGTTTTAACCTTGCCAATGTCTTTGTTTATAAGTTCCATGATAACACATTCCATGGCGTTGCAGATCAGGCTTGTCAGACTGATGGGGCAGTAGTTCCTGGGATCCAAGGTGGATCCCCCCTTGTAGAGTGGGATAACTGTAGCTGTGTGCCACTCAGTGGGCATGAAGCCTGAGGTGAGGGTATGATTAAACATGACACTTAGGTGAGGTGCCAGTTCATTTTGTAGTTCATGTAGTACACAGCCTGGGATGTCATCTTGTCCCATGGATGCTGTATTCTTAGCTTTGGAGAGTGTGTTTTTTACCTGTGTGGCCATTATTACCCGAATTTGGCAATCTTCCGGTATTGAGATGGGTCATTTAGGGGGTGAGGAGGGGTGAAGCTGGCACTGAATCGATCTGCCAGGATATTGGCAATATCCTTGGGATCAGTATATTTAATGCCATTCTGTTGTAGCTCAGAGCAGATCTGAGCATTGCCATTCAGATTCTTGACATAGTTATAGAATGCCTTGTGGCTGTCTTTGGAATCTTTGGCAATTTTATTTTCATAACTAGCTTTGGAGGATTTTATGAGGGATCTCAGCTTCTTACTGAGGCTGGTAAGGGAGTTTTTTGCATCCTGGGATTTTCCTTTTTTCTGCAACAGTTTCTTACTTTTGTTGTAAAGTTTGTTTATGGCAGTGGACCACCAGATTGGCTTTCTTATTTTGGAGGAGAGCCTCTTGGTTCTATTTGGGATGGCACGATTCATGCATGAGTGGATGTGCTCATACAGTGCCTTAGTGTAGGACTCAGCAGTCGAACTATCAGTTCCCATCTGCATGGGTGTCATGACGTTTGTAACTTCTGACTTGAGTAGCATGAAGTTGGCTTGGAGAAGTTTTTTATGGAGGTTTCCTTACTGGGGGTGGGGTGGGGGTGGGATGTAGATGTTAAGGGTAATTAGCTTATGGTCTGCCTTGACCAATGAGGGGGTGACCATAGGTGTGGAGCATTGATTTCCCATGTTGGTAATGACCAGATCTAGGATATTGGAGCCCCTGGTGGGACTATGGATTAGTTCATCCAGGGCATTGGAATTTAAGAATTCCAAGAACCACTGGGCAAAGAAGTTGGTACATGAGTAGTTTTCCCAGTTAATGGCAGGGTAGTTGAAATCACCCAGTATTAGGGTGTTTGGTTGTATATTAATATTTTCCAGTATGTTTAGAAAGGTGTAGTGAGAATCTTGGGGCATGGTGGGGGATCTGTAGCAAGCTACAGTTTGGATTGCAGTATTACCTAGTGTTAGTTGCACCTGGAGAATTTCAGACGCATTGTGTTGGGGAACTAACCTGGTGATGTAAATATCATTGGTGAATATGGACACTCCTCCACCTTTAGTGTTTCGATCCTGGTTTGGTGGCCGAAAAGTGTGGTAAGAGTTGCAGCCTGGTATTGTAGCGGTGCTCTCTGGAGCCTTGAACCAGGTCTCAGTTACTGCACAGATATCGATGTTCTCCATTTTTAGGAGTGCCTCGAGAGAGTGCATTTTGAGGTTTAGACTTCTAGCACTGAGTAGCATTACCTTCAGATTTTGAAAGCTTGTACCTGTTACGGTGGTGGTTTTGTCCTTTGAACTTTGCCTAAAAAAGGCACTATAGGGGTGGCAAGAGTCTTTGCTAGTAACTTGAATCCCAGGGGCGATAGGTGCAGACCATCTCTGGCAAAGCATTGTTGTCTGTTGATCATGTTGTCCCAGGCAGACAGATACTGGATCCCCTTTGAATGACACCAGAAGCTTAGCCAATTGTTGAAGTCAATCATTTTGTCCTTTTATTGTGGTATCATTCTGGGTGAAGGCAGGATGCTACTCAGGGCTAGGGTCATACCTGCCTGGGCCACATGATCCGAGAGCTCTTCCGTGTCTCTTTTCATGTAGTCCAGGGAGGTACATCTCAAGTCATTCACTCCAACATGGACAATGACAGAGTCATATTTGTACTTGTTGTGGAGTGACTTGAGTGCATGAGTTATGTGGCGGATCCTGGCACCCGACAGGCAGCTCACTGTAATTTTCTCCTTGTTCAGCCTGGTGAGTGGGACATCAATTTGCCTGTCTATAGAGTCACCTATGACTAAAGTGTTAGGTACGTTGTCTTGCCTTATGGGCTGTTGCTGATTGGCACACTGGTGTTGTGAGCTATGTGACACTTTGGTTTTGATTGTTGTTTGTTTGCATTTTAGCTTCAGAGGTCCTTGTTGCTTGGGCAGGTTACAGTTAAGAGCCTCCACATATGTGGATTTAGTGTTGCTATGTGTGGGTGTTGGTGGTGTGAGTTTAGAAGGGCTATGTGTTGCTTGAGGTGTAGTGCAGGTGTTAACCTTCTCCTCTTGACTGTCTAGCACAATCTTGGGTGGAGAGAGCATTGCTTCCAGTTTGGCTATGTAAGTGCATCTCTCACAGGTTCTAGTGTTGGGTGGTAGGAGGCGAGGGTTGTCTGTGTACATGAGGCAATTTCTGCATTGCCCCAGTATGCCCAGATTCACCAGGTGGACAGGAGAAATCAACGGAAGCTGACCCTTGGACATGCCTGGTTTGGTGCTTTTTTTTAAAACGCACAGGAGCTGTTTTCCCTTACCTTAGCTAGGTACTTTGTAGTTATAGGCTGTTTAGTGCCTATGATTCATTTCTCCTTATTAATAAGGACAGTTGAGTGCTTGTATCAGTTTAAGGCTTCCTAGTGCTTTCCAGCAGGTATTAGAGCAAGTGCTAGTCACAGGGATGCTTAAAGGTAAGATGAAAAAAATGGTTTATCCTAAACACTGCAGTGTGCATTAGAGAAGTTAGATGTGAAAGAAGGTAACTTAAGTTTTACCTGTCTAAAAAGTTAAGTTTTAGTGGAGAGTCACTATTTTTAAAGCAACAAGATAGATTGAAAGGGGGTGATCACTTTTGTATTCAGGTACTATGGAATACAGTAGAATGGCCAATACATTTAAATAGTTGAAGGGGAGTGATTTCACAAAATGATAATTTTGTGCTTACACACACAAACCAGTGAAAGCAGAGAGGAAATAAGATATATGGTCAAATTAACATAAGAGGCAGGCAACAAGAAAGACAGTGGTATTTAAGAACACGACAGTGACTGGGTGGGGGTGGGGACAATTTCTGCCTGACTCACAAGAGACAGAGCTATGGGGTCTTTTGAACTTTTAATATGCAGTTAAAAGCATAAGACAAGCAAAACACAAGGTAAAGAAAACAAATCACAGCACTCAAAATATAAAAGGCAATACACTAATACAAAATACAACAAATAAAAAGCAAACCAACCTTTCCCTGACAGCAAAGTGTAGCAGAGTCTGGGTGAGCCTTTCCAATAAAGCTCTGAAATGTTTTATTTTACACCTTAAATAGAAGGTTTAGTTCCTAGCTCCACCCCCTCAGTTCACAAATGATTAACCTTAAGTGACCTCTTCTGTCTTATGTATGACTCCTTAATTGATCAGTTCTAATTTCTGCCTGACTCACAAGAGACAGAGCTGTGGGGTCTTTTGAAGTTTTAATATGCAGTTAAAAGCAGAACACAAGCAAAACACAAGGTAAAGAAAACAAATCACAGCACTCGGAATATAAAAACACAACAAATAAAAAGCAAACCAACCTTTCCCTCACAGCAAAGTGTAGCATAGTCTGGGTGAGTCTTTCGAATAAAGCCTGTTATATATAATAGATTTTTTAAATGTCCAGTTTTAGTTTTTGTGTTATATGCATACACTAATGTTTGGTAAATTTATCTTTTATACAGTTGTTTCTCGTCATATCCATTTGAACCCATGTCACATCTTACAAGACTGTTTGTTTTAATGAAAACCCTCAAACAAAACACAAAAACACAAAACTATAAACAACCTCCCCAAACACCTCATAACCTGTCAACTTAATACAAACACACAAAGCTATGTATATCTTCAAATAATGAAATTTAACCCTTCTAAAAATTGCCCAGGTTAACTGCTACATCAAAGGCTTTAATTGACCTATAATGTAGGTTATCCACGCTAAGACATGTGGTACAGCCCCTGCTTCAACTTACACTAAGTTGTGTCTGTTTTTGTTGTATCTTTATTCCTCTCCCAGATGTAGAAAATAACTTGAATACTTTCAGAAAACATATTTTAGCCACTGGAAAAAAGTATTATTTTTTTATTTTCCTCTTAACTTGTCTCTATAGAAACATTAGAAACAGATACACATTTGCCTTCATCTACAAGCTTCACATGTTGCACCCTGAACATTTATTTGCTGAAGGAAAACTTTTCATTACACTCATTGTGCTTTTATTTACTTGCTTCCACTTAAAACTTGTTAGATGAAGCCAAAGGCCTTGATGTGGTCATTCACCTATGCAAAAGTAAGAAAAAGTGGAAACACTTTATATGCTTGAAATCCTGAAATATCGAATTTCATAATCTTGAGCCCATAAAGTGGAAAGGGTAAAACATCAAACACCCAGAAGCACAAAATTCTAAATCTCGCATTTCAGAGATGTTGAATTAGCGGTTCTTGTGTCGTGCTGTGTTCATGGATTCAGGTAAGTGTTTATGTTTTAAGGGTTTTGGGTAGGGGCCGTAGTGTGTGTTAGTGTGTTTTGTTACTGTGGTGTGTGTGTGTGTGTGTGTGTGTGTGTGTGTGTGTGTGTGTGTGTGTGTGTGTGTGTGTGTGAGGGGGATGTAGCTTCTGTGGTGGTGTTTTATGTGTTTGTGTATGTAGTGCGACCTTAGTTAGTATATTTAAGTAGGGGGGTGTGAGGGGCGCAGCCCCCTACATGTGGGGTGCAGGGGGCATAGCTCCCCTTGTTGTACATATGATTGGGTTGTTTGTTTGTTTGTGTGGAGGATGGTGTGTGTATGTGCATGTGTATGTGTGTGGTGTGTGTGTGATATAGAAGTTACGATTTTGAATTTCGCTTCTGGGGGTTCGCTATTTTAGCCTTTCCACTTTATGGACACGAGATTCTGAAATTCAGTATTTCAGGATTTTGAGCATATAAAGTGAATCCAAAAAAGCATATTAATTTTACTTAGATTACAGCCTATTATCTTAAACAAACTTTTGTCCAGGTTTTTGCAGTGCCTGCATTTCTTAAAAGTAAACAAGAAGAAAGAAAGATGAATGAAAAAAGTGCACTTGTTTACTTTATTATCCCTATACACACAAAAATAACTGAAAATGCTTTACTATATAAATTGCAATTATGTCATGTTTTACAAAAATACTTAAGAGCAAAAATTGTTTTACTAACAGTTACCTCTTTCATTTCTCTTCTGCTCTCCTTAATGTTCTTCTAAACATTAATGACATGAAGTAGGGCATATGCTTTGGAGTCCCCTACAAGTCTAATAAAGTCAAGAAATTTCAATATGTTCAGGTTTTCTTGTTCTGTCATATTTCACAAATGTGAATGATGCGTTGTAGCCACATATTTATTCATTGATTTCTGATTTGCTGGTTTTCTTCCTGTTGATCTCTATCTTCAACTCCAATCTCTGGGTCATTTTCAACATTTCCTATTCACATTTCACAACATTTTCTATTAATCTCTTGTGAGTTTCTCTCTCTCAAGCATTTTCCTTTGGAAAATTGGAAAGGTTTCGCTGACATAGTCTCTTGATGAGCTTTATTGTCAGAAAAATAAGAAGCAGAGTCTCCTTCTCTTTGACAGCTCATGTTTTGTTAGACAAACATTTGTATTTCCTCCTTAGCATATTATGAATGAAAAAATGACTTTAACCACAACAGGAAAAAATATTCTGAAGATAGCTGGATACAGCAGTATGAATCTGACACCTCCCTTTCAACATCCGCTGATTGCTGGGATACATTTACTCCTCTTCTGCCTGGTGTACAGTGAGTAATCATTTTCTGCAAACACTCTACTGTCTCCAACGTCTAGAACTTTGTCCTTCCACCATAGGTTTGTCAGAATCAGCTGTTACTGCTGGTATGATTGCATCTTTAATGTTAGAGCTCATGGCCAGGTCTGGAACATACAGCTGATGTGGCCATTCAATCAACAGTTACTTATTTGTGCTTTCATAAAATGAATACAGGCTGGTTCTTTTAGTTTTTCTGGTAAAGCACAAAATCTCAGGTTTTCCCCGTGCTCTGTCTTCTAATTCTGCCATTTTTTGAAACATCTCTTCTTGAGCAGTTTCATTCTCAACCAGCCTTTCATTTTGACCTCTGATTTTTGCAGTTTTATCAGCTCATCTGAATATATGTTTAAAGCTTCTTCCATTTTTTCAGCCTTTTGTTATTTGATTTGATATGCTCCTTCAATGTTTCATTTATTTTAATCAGCTCTGGGCACATTTTGAATGACTGTTTTTCTAGTTTACTGGAAGTCATGCCTTGCACCAAAGCTGGAGCCTGAACTGCTTTTTGCTGAAGAACTGCAGGACTCTTCCCAGCCAGTGTTTCCTCTTCACCCTTTGTGTTTAATTTTGTTTTAAGGTCTCTAAATGTCTGCTTTTCTGGCATCCAGTGAGTGCACATACTAGCCAGTAACTGAAATCTACCACTAAAGACAAATTGTCTCACTTTTCTAAGTTTCTATTTTCACACTGCCAGAGCTGAAATTAAGCTGTTACTCAGTGTGCAAACATCTTGGAATGAGGGGTTAGAAAAATTCTTGAATGGTTATGAAAAGAAAAAGGGCATTTACATTGGTAAAAGTTTGTAATAAATACATAAAACAAAGAGCCAAAGAAAAACAAATGTTGAAAAAGAAGTTTTATGGAAGTTTGGAAGATTTGTGTCAATGTATTATGGACACGGTGAAATATTAGATAATAGAGGACTGTGGACTGGAGAATAGGAGTGTTCTTCTTTTTTACATTAATCAGTGGTAAAACACAACATATGTCAAATGTATTG
Organism: Protopterus annectens; assembly: GCF_019279795.1. Taxonomy (NCBI): domain Eukaryota; kingdom Metazoa; phylum Chordata; order Ceratodontiformes; family Protopteridae; genus Protopterus; species Protopterus annectens. The sequence continues at coordinate 1,332,348,311 of NC_056747.1, forward strand.
ATGGTTAATAGAACAAAGAGTTTCCTAAGATTTTGGGGTCAGCTGAAACATATTTTTTTTAGGGGGGGAGAAGGTAATCTCATTGAAAATGTGAAAAAAGAAGATGTGGTACTTGTGGGAAGAAAGGACATGTGTGGATGGACTGTCCAACAACAACAAAAAAAATTGAAATGCAGGAGGGGAAAATAAGAATGTGACAGAAATTGAGGAGTCAGGCAAAGAAAATTTACAAGCAGAACTAGAGGGTTAACAAGAAGGCAGTGAGGAAAATATTGAATGAAGGCAGATAATAAAAAAAATGAAAATGATTTGAGTGAAAAAAGTGAAGTAGAAGGAGTGGAATGACATATGATTAAAGGGAGAAACACTATATATAGATGAGTACGAGGAGAAAAAGAATATTTAAAAAAGAAAAGAAATAAAAAGGAAACTGTCAAAAAGAATTGTGAATAGAATAATCAGTGACATAAGAATACTAATGGTATATCAGTGGTGCAAAAAATAGTAGCAAATATAATAAAATAAGTGGATACCAGATTTTTTAAAAAAAGAGAAAGAGCAGATGGAGTTATTATGGGACAGGAAAACTGGGTGTTAAAATATGCATAGGATGAGCTATACTATGCAAATGAGGAAACATTATTATATTACCATTATTATGCATAATATAGTATTTAAAATGAGGAGATTATTGGTTATAGATATAAGAAGTAAAGGACAACCAATTACAGTAATTATAGTTTATGCACAATTGAATGATAAAGAAAAAGAGGTATTGTTTACAATGATGAAACCTTATGTAATGGTTAATATGAATGCAGTTATAATGGAAGATTTTAATTGCAACAGAAGGAAACAAGTGGGAAAAATTTCAAAGGACATTAAAAAATACATAAATAAATAAATGAGAATTAAAAATAGGAGAAAAGCAGAGTTTACATATAGAAAAAATAATTTAAGAATTTAGATAGACTATATTTTTCAGACTATTTGAAGGAAGTAGAGGAAGGTAGTATGAAAATATTTTTTTCAGATCATGAGGCATTCTGGACAAGATTTGGTGTTAATGAAAACTATATTAAAATAGGGAAAGGAAAACTATATTAAAATACGGAAAGGAATTAAAAAGTTAAATGCTATAAATATTAGGGAGAAATTTGAAGTAAAATTTAAGATGTTTTGGAAAGATTATTAAACACCCAAATTTACGCATAGAAATCGGACTGAATGGTAGGAAGAGTATAAAAGGAAGTGCTGAAAGAATATAAAAAAGTGAAGAAAAATTTTATTTACGGGTTGGGAGGGTGACCTAATGGTTAAGGTGTTTGCCTTACAAACACAAGGTGCAGGGTTTGAGTCTCACAAGGGATAATTGGCTAGGCTTAAAATGGCTTGCAATGGCAGTTAGCCTAGTACTAACCTATGAACCTATGACTAATATATTTAGTAAAAAAGCAACAAAGTCAACTTCATGGTAATAGGAAAGAATTATACCCTTTTCTGGATAAGGAAATTCGGAGATGAAGTTTGATTTGGAGAAATTGAAAAGGAGGAAGGAGAATTAGTAACTGAATAAAAATATTATTTTAAAGAACAAAATATGCAGAGAACAGAAGAAAGTATAAGATTAAATGGAAATGTGAAACATTTTCAGAGGAATAAAATAAAAAGTTGAGGAAGGAAATTAATATAGAAAAATTGGAACATTTTTAAATTATAATATAAAATTCATCTTTTGGTGTAGATAGAAAATAACAGAATATATTTTTTTATAAAACATGGATGAAAAACAAGCTAAATATATATTAAATATTGAATGAATGGAAACAAAAAATCTGAAAAATTGAAGGCAGATTTAATTAACAAATACAGATTACAAGACAATGATGACAGAAATACTTAAAATAAATGGAAGAATGGATGATATGGAATTTCAGGAAAAATAATGAATGAAATGTTGAAGATAGTAAAATAAATAGTATATTATAAAAAGGAGGAAATGAAGTCAGAATTATATGAAGTGATGTAAAAAAAGCATATGATAATATTATGAGAAAACGATTATCAGAAATTCTGGGAGAATATAATATGGATATACATATAGTTAGACTGATTAGGTTAACGTATAAGAATGATATGACAAATGTGTTAGTACATGGGTAGATAGAAAAATTAAAATTAAAAGGGGTGTGAGACAAGGTTGCCCCAAAGTAGCATATTTTTTGTGTTAGCCATAAATTCAGTTATGAGAATGATTAATACTGGAATGGATGAAGCAATATATTTATTTGAAGATGAAATTAAGATTTCCATTATTATAGTATATGCAGATTATGTAATATGCATTACAAAATATTAATTGGATGGATGATAGAAGTATTATAAAAGATGAAAAATGTTTAAACTGGTTAGAGCTGAATGCTGGAATATGTTTCATCTATAAAAATTTGAAACTGTATGCATAGTATTTGGGAATTATGAATATATGAAAGAAGACTAGAAAGCATGTTTAGGTGAAATACTATATATTAATGAGTTATGGAAGAGTTTTATTTTAAGATTTTAAAAAATGTGCAGTTACTACATAGTTATACTTTAGGTAAATTAGGATATTTGTATTCAGGGAGGGTGGCCTAATGGTTAAGGTGTTTGCCTTACAAACACAAGGTTCAGTGTTTGTGTCTCACAAGGGATAATTGGCTAGGGTAAAAATGGCTTGCAAGGGCAGTTAGTACTAATCTATGAACCTATGAACCAGTAATGGCTTGTCCAGGAGAATTAAAGAAAGAAATGTTGGTGATTTTTTTGCTTTTTTCTCTTTTGTTTGTGGAAATTAAAACCAAACCCAGTATAGAGGGGAAACTGCATATAATGAAGCTAAAGGGGGGGGGGTAAATTTAAAAAAATTGTATTGTTCATTTAGCTTCTTTATGCTTGTCTATGATAATAAGAGACAGACTATATCAAAAAGAACGTATATTGAATAAATTGACACAAAATTATACACAGTATTGGCAAGACATGAAAGGTAATAATAAAAAGAAAAAGGAAAGTTATCAGGGAGAGCGGGAGGAGTGGAACAAAGAATGTTGGAATGGAAATAAATGTTTTAGAAACCGAGGATGAAAGAAATGTGTGGTATGAAGAAACAAATAATACTTTTCTTTATGTTATGCTATGGGAAAACTTAGGAATTAATATCAAAAGAGCCATTAAAGAAGGAAGAAAGCAAGACGAGGGACAAGATTTTCTTTGGAGGCATGATGAATAAATTACTTGTGAAAGCAGAAATGCAATACAAACCAACAGCATGTGGGGAAATAGAAATTATGGAACATGTTTTGCTAGAATGTGACAGGGTACAGAAAGTAAGGGAAAGATTGTGGGAATATGAGGGAAAAAAGTGGCTAAAAGCAATAAAGTTAGATAATATTGTATATGGAATGTATGTGCAACACGAGGGGAATATTGACAAAAAAGATATATATATATATATATATATATATATATATATATATATATATATATATATATAGGCCAACACAAACAACGTATGCTAACAGGAGGGTGCTGCATACAAAAATGTCCAAAATATCAACAGCAACCAGCACGTAATCCACAAAGCTAGGACATCCACTTCTTTCTTACCAAACAAAGAGCGTTCACGATAAAATTTAAATATTTATTTGTAAATAAAGAGATGATAAAAAGCTGTTCAGTCAATAAAACTCATAGAGCCAAGGTGGATCAATTTCCCACATTCGGATCCAACTACTGATCCTTCTTCAGATCTACTTATCCACCATTTTCTTCCTCTTTCATATATGAAACTCTAACCAATAGTCATATGCCTTTCTGACACACCTCCTAGAGGTCCAATCAAATTTGTCTCCTCAGTCTCCTTCCTTGTAGCTGCAGTTTCAGCGGAAAAGCTGTATTAAGCCCTGGCGCCTTATAGGCTCTTAATTTTCCAATCCAATGCATCTCTTTCCATTCCAAGATATTATTTATATCCCCTCCTCTTTCTGGCATGTGGATTATTTGCAAAGCTCTGAAGACAAAACTATGTCTGATATTATCTTTTATATGTTTTACTAAGGGATTCTTATCATCCTTGAGCTTGATATCACTTACATGCTTAGAAACCCTCTCTTTTATTTGTCTGATGGTTTTTCCTATAGAGAAGCTTGTATATTTTAAACATGTGGCCAAATAAACCATGTTTTTTGCTGTACAATCTGCGTAGAAATTACTTGTATATACCATCTTAGTATCTGGGTGTATAAATTCCCTATTTGTGCAGATGTATTTGCACATAGTGCATCTTCTGCATGGAAATGTTCCTTTCCTATGTGACATCTCTTGGATTTTATCTTTATTATCTTTGCACAATATCTGTTTCAGATTTCTTGCTTTCGTAAAACAAAAACTGGGGAATTCACCCACTATATCTTTGAGTTAATCATTCGTAGAGAGTATCTTCAGTTATCTCTGATAATGTCACATACTTTTTGTGTGTCAGTTGTATGTTTAACCACCATCCTCAATTCTCTTTGCATACCTTTGTTCACTTTATGTACCCTTTCTCTCTGTCCATTTTTGAGGTATGGCATACCTTCACCTTCTCTTTCTCCTTTTACTAAATTTTCCATTCTCATAACCTCTTGCTCCTTATAACCCCTTTAATAAATTTTTGATGCATATCCAACATAGCTTGCCCAAATTCTATCTCATTAGAGTGCATTCAGGACATCCTCAAAAATTGCCCTTTCATAATATTCCTGTATGTATATTTTGGATGCATACTTTTTCTTGGTAAAATGTTGTTTTTCCAACATTCTTTTCTAAAGAGGCAGGTCTCAAACCACCCTTCATCATTCTGATGACTCCTTACATCCAAAAAATAAATTTGTGTATAACTATAAGTTACAGTGAATCTTAGGAAAGTAGTGCTGTCTTCCAAGTAGCCACGAAATTCCACCAATTCATTAATTTCAACTTTCCACAGAATATAGATGTCATCCACGAATCTCTGGTACATTTCAACATGATTAACTGATAAGCCATGGTCAAACATCACCTCTCCTTCCCAATGCGCCAATACTATATTTGCATAGCTGTTGGCGCATGGCGTTCCCATGGCTACCCCACACAGCTGAATACAGGGTTGTCCATCAAACATGAATACATTGTTATTCAGTATAACTCTCATTAGGCCACAAATAACCTCAATTTGTCTTTCCCCATAATCACTTTCTCTGGCCAGAAAGCTTCTTAGGGCTAATACACCGTAGTCATTGGAAATACTAGTGAAAAGATTTTTGATATCCATGGTTACCATAAGATGTCTCTCTGTTTCTGGATTATTTTCCATATGTTGTCTCAATTTCATTATAAATTGCTCAGTATCTTTCAGAACCGCTGGGGCCTTTACCAATACTTCTTTAATGTAGTGTTCCACATAAATGAAAGCAGGTTCTAATCCACCCAGCTCCTGCTACAATCGGCCGCATGGGTGGATGATACAGATCTTTATGTACTTTTGGTAGACATTTAAATAAAGGAAAGACCGGGTGTGTAACCTGTAAGTATTCACATAGATCTTGCGTAATTAACCCTTGTTCCTTTAGTTCTTCTGTACATTGTTTAACTTCCCTTTTAATCATTTCCACCTCTTCTCTCCCTATTTTCTTATATGATTTATCATCCTGCATAATCTGTAATACTTCATCTTTATATCTGGCATAGTCCATCAGGACCACTCCCCCTCCTTTGTCAGCTGGTCTTATTACCAGATCTTCATTCCTTTCCATCTCTTTTAGAGCTTCATTCTCTTCCTTCATGATATTATATACCTTATTTTTCCTTTTATATAAATAGTCTGTGATCTCTCTTTCGCAGACATTAATAAAGGTATCTACAGTTGCATTGTTTTGGGGTACAAAACTGCTAGGTTTCTTAAATAAACTAAATTCTGTTGTAGTGCTTCCCTTATACATATTCTTCAGCATAATGTCACATCCCAGACACTTTAAACTTAGTATCACCTCATCATTATCTAAACCTTTTGATGGAGCAAATTTTAATCCTTTATTAAGTACACTAACATGTGCTTCATTAAAGGCAAATGATGAGAAATTAAACACCAATGACCCCTCATCGGTTTCACTTAATGTTCCTCTATGTTCGACCTTCTTTTTCTTTCTCTGCTTATTGACCTTAGGTCTTTTCTGTTCCTCGTTTCTCTTATGCGTAAGGGAAGTATCGGAAAAAACACATTCTGTGTACCATTTTTTGATCTTACACTTATATTATTAGTCATCGGTTGCCGATTTTCTTGTGCTATTCCTTCCATAGTTATCACTTCATTGTGTTGATCTTGTATAATTATATCTTCCTGTATAGCCATACTATGATTACCATTATACTATTTCCTTGTTGACACATTTTCTTTGCCACTTTCTTTCTCTTTTCTCTCTATCAATGGTTTGTAGCTGCCGTACTGCGCCTGTTTCTCTCCCATTTTTGCGCCTCTTACTGTAGGGGTTTCATTGTTATATTCTCTTTTCCAGGTGAACACATCCCCCTTCTGAAAATCGACATAATCTCTCTCTAATTTATTAGTTTTAGTCTGTTCAAGTTTGTTATCATATAACGAAATTTTATAGTACACATCATCTGTCTTGGCCAGACAGCTCTCGCTTTCATATTCCTGTTCCATAAAGCATTGCAAGTCCTCCACTTTCTTTATTAATTCTTGTTCTCTTGGTTTATAGTGGTCTATTAAAAGTTGCATATAATTTCAGCTGAGCTCTAAATTTAGAGTCTGCCATTTTTTCAGTAACGTTGGTTCCGTATTTCCTTGTGTCGGCATTAACAGTACCCTTAGGCCTCTCAGTACTATCTGGTGATGAAGGCATGCCTCCAAATGGAGGCGTTGCAATTGCAATCTCTTTAATTCATAAAAATTATCTTCCAACATTCTAACATCTCTGCAAAAACTCCGCATATCAACATCATTCAGTTTCGCCTGACTTCCTGTATTTAACATTGTATCTTGCTCTAAGAAAGTCAGTCTCAATAACGGATTGTCTGTATTCTTAATTAAAAATCTATTGGACTTACATTGTGGGAGCAGTCACCTCCCCATATCCTGTTCTCCATATATATGGGTTCCCTTCAGAAGCTCAAAATACTGAAATGTCGAATTTCAGTATTTTGAGCCCAAGAAGCCGAATCCACACAATAGCGAAAGTTTAGAAGCGCGAAATTCAAAACCTCGAAAACCGGAGGTTCTAAACTTCTAAACTTCCGCTATGGTCATGTATTTAGTTAAGTGTGTGTGTATGTTAAGGGGTTTGGGTAGGGGCTGTGGTGTGTGTCAGTGTGTTTTGTTGCTGTGATGTGTGTGTGTGCAAAGAGAAAGTAGCTTGTGTTGTGGTGTTTTGTGTGTGTTTGTATGTAGTGTGACCTCGGAGTGAGAATATTTAAGTAGGGGGGTGTGGAGGGCTTGCCCTCTGCATTCATGTAGTACAGTGATTGTGTGTGTTTGTGTGGTGGATGGTGTGTATTTGTGTGTGTGTGTGTGTGTGTGTGTGTGTGTGTGTGTGTGTGTGTGTGTGTGTGTGTGTGTAGTAAAACCATGAAATTCAAAGCTTCCGGTATTCGAGGTTTTGAATTTTGCGGTTTTTACTTTTCGTTGTTTTGTGGATTTGACTTCTTGGGTTCGAGATACTGAAATTCGAGATTTCAGTATTTCGAGTTTCTGAAGTGAATCCATATATATATATATATATATATATATATATATATATAGATAGATAGATAGATATGTGTTCCCCTGGCCCAGTGGGTCTGCCTCTATCAATCTTATAAACTCTATCCTACTGTAAGACCTGTGTATTCTACCTGGCTACCCTGCAAGAACTCCCAACATAAACTCAACTATTAAACTACAAACTAAAGGAAGCTGTTGTCCTATTTTCAAATCTCCCGCCATCCAAAGAATCAGAGAAACTTATAAACTCTATCCTGCTATAAGACCTGTGTATTCTACCTGCCTACCCTGCAAGAACCCTTAACATAAACTCAACTATCAAACTACAAACTAAAGGAAGCTGTTGTCCTATTTTCAAATCTCCCGCCATCCAAAGAATCAGAGAAACTTATAAACTCTATCCTGCTATAAGACCTGTGTATTCTACCTGCCTACCCTGCAAGAACTCCCAACATAAACTCAACTATCAAACTACAAACTAAAGGAAGCTGTTGTCCTATTTTCAAATCTCCCACCATCCAAAGAATCAGAGAAACTTATAAACTCTATCCTGCTGTAAGACCTGTGTATTCTACCTGCCTACCCTGCAAGAACCCCCAACATAAACTCAACTATCAAACTACAAACTAAAGGAAGATGTTGTCCTATTTTCAAATCTCCCACCATCCAAAGAATCAGAAAAACTTATAAACTATATCCTGCTGTAAGACCTGTGTATTCTACCTGCCTACCCTGCAAGAACCCCCAACATAAACGCAACTATCAAAGGAAGTTGTCCTATTTTCAAATCCCCCGCCATCCAAAGAATCATAAAAAGTATGTCTGACCTCTCTTCTATGCTGAGAAGTTGTATTGTAACTAAAACCTAGACATTTGCTACAGTTTAGTACTTTGTATTAAATCTCCTACACACACCAGGTACCTAGCAGCCTACCTCCCTATCTCCCCTTTAAGGTATTTCATCATCTTCTTTCAGCTGTTCCCGTTAGGGGTAGCCACAGCAGATCACCTGTTTCCATTTCTTCCTGTCATCTGCATCTTGCTCTGTCACACCAACCACCTGCATGTCCTCTCTCACCACATCCATAAACCTTATCTTAGGCCTTCCTCTTTTCCTGTTACCTGGTAGCTTCATCCTTAGCATCTTTTTCCCAATATACTCAGCATCCCTCCTCAGCACATGCCCAAACCAACGTAATCTTGCCTCTCTGGCTTTGTATCCAAACCTTTCTACCTGGGCTGACCCTCTAATATACTTATTCCAAATCCTGTCCACCCTCGTCACACCCAGTGCAAATCTTAACATCTTTAACTCTGCCACATCCAGCTCAAACTCCTGCCGTTTTGTCAATGCCACTGTCTCCAACCCATATAACATAGCTGGTCTCACTACCCTCTTGTAGACCTTCCCTTTCACTCTTACAGGTACTCGTCTGTCACAAGTCACTCCTGACACTCTTCTCCACCCACTCCATCCTGCTTGTACTCTCTTCTTCACCTCCCTTCCACACTCACCATCACTCTGAACTACTGATCCCAAGTATTTAAACTCATCCACCTTCGCCACCTCTACTCCTTGCATCCTCACCATTCTTCTATCCTCCCTCTCATTCACACACATATATTCTGTCTTAGTCCTGCTGACCTTCATTCCTCTTCTCTCTAGAACATATCTCCATATCTCCAAGGTCTCCTCCACCTGTTCCCTACTCTCACTACAGATCACAATGTCATCTGCAAACATCATAGCCCATGGAGACTCCTGTCTGATCTCGTCTGTCAACCTGTCCATCACCATTGCAAATAAGAAAGGGCTCAGAGCTGATCATTGATGTAACCCCACCTCCACCTTAAACGCATCCGTCACTCCCACCACAGACCTCACTGCTGTCACACTACCCTCGTACATATCCTGTACCACTCTTACATACTTCTCTGACACTCCTGACTTCCTCATACAATACCACAACTCCTCTAGGCACCCTGTCATATGCTTTCTCTAAGTCTACAAAAACACAATGCAACTCCTTCTGTACTTCTCCATCAACACTCTCAGAGCAAACACTGCATCTGTAGTGCTCTTTCCTGGCATGAAACCATACTGCTGTTCAGTAATCTTCACGTCCCTTCTTAATCTAGCTTCCACTACTCTTTCCCATAACTTCATGCAGTGACTGATAAATTTAAACCCTCTGTAGTTACTACAGCTCTGCACATCACCCTTATTCTTAAAAATCAGTACCAAAACACTTTTTCTCCATTCCTCAGGCATCCTCTCACTTTCTAAGATTTCATTAAACAATCTGGTTAAAAACTCCACTGCCATTTCACCTAAACACCTCCATGCTTCCACAGGTATGTCATCTGGGCCAGCAGCCTTTCCATTCTTCATTCTTTTTATAGCTATCCTTACTTCCTCCTTGCTAATCCATTGTACTTCATGATCCACTATCCCTACATCATCCAACCTTCTCTCTCTCTCATTCTCTTCATTCATCAACCCCTCAAAGTCCTATTTCCATCTCCTCAACACACTCTCATCACTTGTATGTTTCCCTCATTATCTTTTATCACCTTTACCTGCCGCACATCTTTCCTAGCTCGGTCCCTCTGTCTAGCCAATTGGTACAGGTCCTTTTCTCCCTCCTTAGTGTCCAACCTTTCATACAACTCTTCATATGCCTTATCCTTAGCCTTCGCCACCTCTCTCTTTGCCATGCACCTCATCTCCTTATACTCCTGTCTACTTTCTTCATCTCTCTGACAATCCCACTTCTTCTTTGCCAACCTCTTTGCCTGTATACTCTTCTGTACTTCCTCATTCCACCACCATGTCTCCTTGTCATCCTTCCTCTGTCCTGATGTGATACCAAGCACCTTTCTAGCCGTCTCCCTTACTAGCTCTGCTGTAGTTACCCAGCTGTTTGGTAACTCTTCATTGCCACCCAGTGCCTGTCTTAACTCATCCCTGAACTCCACCTCATAATTACCCTTTTTCAATTTCCACCATTTGATCCTTGGTGCTGCCCTCACACTCCTCCTCTTCTTGATAACCAACGTCATCCTACAAACCACTATCCTATGCTGCCTAACTACACTTTCTGTGGTCACCACTTTACAGTCTCCAATCTCCTTCAGACTGGCCCTCCTACATAAGATATAATTCACCTGTGTGCATCTTCCTCCACTTTTGTATGTCACCCTATGCTCCTCCCTCTTGTTAAAATACGTATTCACCACAGCCATGCCCATCCTTTTCACAAAATCCACTACCATCTGACCTTCTGCATTCCTTTGTTTAACACCATACCTACCCATCACTTCCTCATCCCCTCTGTTCCCTTCACCAACATGCCCATTGAAATCTGCTCCAATCACCACTCTCTCACCCTTGGGTACAGTCATCACCACTTCATCCAATTCACTCCAAAACTTTTCTTTCTCATCCATTGCACACCCAACTTGTGGAGCATATGCACTAACAACATTCATCATTACACCATCAGTTTTCAGCTTCATAAACATCTCTCTATCCGACACTCTTTGCTTTCTCCTAAATACTTTAAATTGTAATTTTAAACTTTGTCTACTAGGGGGCGCCCTTCCATAGGTTCATAGGTTGATATAAGTTCATAGGCTCTTATAAGCTTCTAAATAATCCTTACCTTTATCTATTTTAGTTCAACACTACCTACTCTGTTATACTTTTCTGTCCTGCTATTTATCTTACTTTGTCTAGTCCCTTCTATCCTCATTTTTTTCTGCTATAGTCCTTAGCCCTTGCTATTTTATAGCTGTATTCTGCTATTTCACTGATTGTTTCTGTGAGCTATTTCTCACTTGCTTTATCCTGACTTGCTTTATCCTCTACAGTCCTCCCTTACACACTACTTCTACTTTCTCAGAAACTACCTTTCCTCTAGTCTGTCCTCTCCACTGCTGTTCTTCTTTGTTACCATCATTTATCCTGCTCTCCTTCTACTCTCTACTAGCTACTCTTGCCTGTATTAGGAAGCTCCTCCTTTGCTAGCACATCTACTTGGGGTTAGCCCCGCCCTAGTATCCCAGTTTTTCACCTGTTCTATTCCCCTCCTTCTTACCTCATATCCTGATCCTAATAGCATAAAGGTGGATGTCCAGGGCGGCGCCATCCTTATTAGGCTCACTCTCCTCCTGGCTGTTGTGTTCCCCTGGCCCAGTGGGTCTGCCTCTATCAATGTAAGCATCTGTATGGCTATATTGCTGTTTTGCTTCTTTGCAAGAAAACTGCTGTAGTGTTTTATCTATTGTATTTACCAAACAAGCTTGCTTTTGCATATTTGGTTTTAGAGCTGAAAGGGTTATCTCTGTGAGTTTGTAGATTGCTCAGTGCAAAGGATTATTGTTGCATGTAGCTTGAGTCCTACCAAGAATGTTTTCAATTTTGCTCTCCCTGTCCTAATGTTTCTTTTTGCTTTTTTCTTTTCTTTTTTTCTTTTTGCTAGAATTGGTCTATATCTACCAGATTAATTGCTCGCTGTAGTAGTAGCTTTAAACGTGATATCTTGCAGAGCATAGCGTTGGTATTTCCAACAATTTAGATACCTTGACCAAGGGTTATGAAGTGCGCTCACTTGTTTTTTGATGCGTGTTGTTTAATACGAGTCACGTATCTACAAGTACATACCCTATGAGGTTTTCATTCAGACAGACTTACACTATATAGTTTATGGAACATTCTGATATGAATGCCTTTGTTATACTACTTGTTACATGGATAGTATAATTCCTTTCTTTGAAAGCACTGCCTCCGTACTGTAGCCAACAGGTGGCTTGTATCTATGCCACGCATTTAACTCAGGCTTACTGTATTACTAGGGGTGCTAACTAGCGTCTGGTCTGCTGTGCGTATATATCTGTGAATATTGGTTACAAAGTGCCACTACTGGAAGCGTTGCTGATTTCCATTTATCAGTCCTAAAGCTTGGCATTTTACGGGGACAAAACAGTGTATTGGCTTGCTGTTTTAGGGTTACTCTTTTTGGCGCCGGAGGTACCATTTGGAAGGGATGCTTACACTCCTGCTAACGCTGACTAATGTCTGCATTTGTTTTTTCCTTTCCTTGGTTAACTCACCCCTCCAGGCAATAGTGTAGCAGGGCAATGTTACACTCCTTATCAGGAGTGTTACTTTAACTGCAAAACAGCTGTTCATTTACGTTAGCACATGTTTGTGAATTGGCCACCTTGATCTGTAGTTTCTGCTAGCAATAACCCTATTGGTAGTCGCTGCTATTGAAAACTACGCAATTCTAAGTGCGGAGTGGTCTAACACAGCATGGATACACTATGTTAAAGCAATTTTAAATCTGAAATACTCTCTGGATGACTCGATAAAGCTTCATCAAAACGCAGGCTAATTCTATACATATTTTTTCCTTAGCTACTTTTATTCTTTTATTAAGAGGTAGCAGCATAACTAAACCCTGCTTATAAGAGGCTCTGCCCTCTTTCTGTTTCCGCTCGGCCTAAGAAACAGCTCTTTGGCTTTAAAGTGGAGAGTACCCCTCACCTAGAGAAGTCCCAACCAACTATTTTACCCTTTTATTTACACCTATTGGCCTACCACCGACTGTTTTTTGTTGGTGAGTGGCTGAAAGTTTTGTGCTAAAAGTACACCCTGTTTCATGCTAGTTGAATCTATTACATGTATATATATATATATATATATATATATATATATATATATATATATATATATATATATATATATACACACACAAAGATTAAGGTTCACTTATGCTGTAGAATAGCTCCTTAATTTACCATTCTTAACAACATTAGGTCCATGAGGACTATCATTTATTTTTCTACTCCTGAACCATTGCATATGTTTCTGTTTTGATACTGTTTTATTATTTGTAGACTAATCTATACTAGTGTTAGCTAAATGAGGCTGTCATTCAATTGCAATATCATTTGATTGTTACTGTCTTATTCTTTCCAGTCTAATGTACACCTATGCTTGTTAAAAGACAATGTTTTTAATTCTACCCTACATGATTTGAAATGAATGCTGATTACTGAAGTCATCCTAGCGTGCAGTTGTTGCATAGTACCATTCTTGGTGTATGTGGTGGCTTTCTACATAGGAATGCATGTGTAAGATGTTGTTTATTAATGCTTATTCTGTCTTTCAACCTTAATTTTTTGTTCTATGTCTTATGTTAGACTTATTTACTGTAGAGTTTTTTAATCTGCTGCCTTCTTTTTCCTCTCCTTAACCCACCTAGCTTATAAACTCTGTCCTGCTGTAAGACCTTTGTATTCTACCTGCCTACTCTGCAAGAACCCCCAACATAAACTCAACTATCAAACTACAAATTAAAGGAAGCTGTTGTCCTATTTTCAAATCTCCCGCCATCCAAAAAATCAGAGAAAGTATGTCTGACCTCTCTTCTAAGCTGAGAAGTTGTATTGTAACTAAAACCTAGACATTTGCTACAGTTTAGAACTTTGTATTAAATCTCCTACCTGAACCAGGCACCCAGCAGCCTACCTCCCTATCTCCCCTTTAAGGTATTTGTCTCTCCTTAATTTGTGTTGTCCGACTCTGACCTCTTTCTTCTGCTTTCTCCTGCATAATTTAAATTGTAATTTTAAACTTTATCCACTATGGGGCTCCCTTCCCTAGGCTCCTATAAGCTCCTAAATAATCCTTACCTTTATCTATTTTAGTTCAACACTACCTACTCTGTTATACTTTTCTGTCCTGCCATTTATCTTACTTTGTCTAGTCCCTTCTCCTTTCCTCACTTTTTTCTGCTATAGTCCTTAGCCCTTGCTATTTTATAAATATACTAGCACTCCCCTCTTACCTCATACTTCCAAGAAGTTAGCTGTATTCTGCTATTTCACTTATTATTTCTGTGAGCTATTTCTCACTTGCTCTAACCCACTCTGTTCGCCCTGTGGGCTCACTCCGCTCCCCTACCCAATCCCCAGTTTCCACCCACCACCAGTGCACTTACCCTTATACTACTCAAACCACACCTCTATCTTATATTAACCAATTAACTCTCACTTCCTCATCAACTTACCTATCCAATCCCCTGCTACCTTCATCTACCTCATTTCCCTCTAATTACTTCACCCTTTCACTATCTCACTAACTAGCTTATCCTATCACCTGTTACCTCCATCTACCTTTTTCCCTTTAACAACTCTACCCTTTAACCTTCCTCTTTCCTCTATCTCATATCTCTTAGCATCTATCTCCTATTGCTCGCAGCCATGGCTACTATACACATGCCTACCCTCAATAATGGGTTTCTCTTTCTCACTATTCTTATCCCCCTATTTTTATCCCATTACCTTACTTGCTTTGAGCAATATAGCCTCTCTAAATTTCAGCTCCCCTTAAAACAAACAATTTCAATCTCTCCTCTAGCCCCATAAACTCACTTGGAAATAACATCCTCATCATCCTACCTTCTTCCAAAATTTCATAGAATAACCCATATTAAGTAGCCATACACTAGAAAACAAATCCCTTTCCTCTATAAATTCTTGAAACACCTTCACAGCCCTCTACAGCTCCTATTACTGCATGGAGATATACACCCTAACCCAGGCCCAAATAATACAATCTCAGCTCCTCATTCTGACCATCCCATCACTTCTCACATCCTCACTATCATCGACAACTCTCTCCTCATAGGCCACCTCAATATATGTAGCCTAAATAATAAAATAACCCAACTTCATGCCCTGCTACATGTACACTCTTTTGACATCCTGTGTCTTACAGAAACATATATAAACCAGTTACTAAGAATAGTGATATACTCCCACCAGGTTATAACACCCTGAGATCAGATCATCTAATAAAAAAGGGTGGTGGTGTAGCAATATTATATAAATCTCATTTACAGTTTACACCACTAAATACCCAACCTCCCTCACCCAATAGTGTTGAAATCCTAATTTCTAAACTACAGATAAATGCTAATAAATCATTATACATAATCTGCTCCTATGTCCCTCCAGGCAACAACATTAACACTCTTGAAACTGTCCTTAATTGGCTCTCCACATCCTTTCCACAAGAAACCCTACTCCTTGGAGACTTTAACATTGACTGGAACTGCTGTAACTCTGCCCAACCAACCACTCATATAAACCTGTATGGCTTCAATCAAACCATTACCTCCCCTACCAGAACCCATAAACCTAACAACAAGCAAACCACCTTAGATTGTATACTAGTTAACAGTAATCCCCTTTCTTATAAAACAGGTATACTTCCTGATATCAGTGACCATTCTCTTATCTTCATTGCCGGACAAAAAACCCATACCTAACCACACAATCTATAGAACTATCCATAACAAAAAAAAACTCAACCCAGCTAGCTTCCAAGCCAAACTAAAAGCTTGCAGTTGGTCACCCCTTAAATACCTACCACTTGACAAAGCAGTCTCTTAATTTAATAATACATTTCTACAAATCCTAGAACACCATGCCCCCTCTTGGACAGTCAGAACTAAGAACAAACCTGCACCTTGGCTCACTAAGGAGACAAGACAAAAAAAATCCTTCAAAGAAATTGAATCTGGTTTAAATGGAGAAGTACTAAAAACACAACTGATCATGAAATCTTTAGACAGTTGAGAAATGCTACAAAAATGTCAACCGTCCAAGATAAAAAGAACTACTACAATAAGCTCCAAAAAGCCCAACATAAAAACCCTCAAAAATTCTGGTCAGGTATAAACAGCCTAATCCACCCAGGGCACTCCAAAACTCCAACCTCAGCTAATTTGACTCAAAATTCTCCCAGCCAAATTGCCAATTCCTTTAATAAATTCTTTGTGGACTCAGTCCAATCATTAGCAAGTACCTTATCACCAGCCAGCATCTCCAACACATTCACACAAACCATTTTACCTCCTCCCCTACAAATACAGCCTGCTCCAACCTCTCTCATCCATACACAGCTTCAAAAACTAAAGCCATGTACCCCCTCAGCAGACCTCCTTCCAGCTGAATTTCTGCACATCACAGCTGGAGTACTTGCTTACCCTATCTGTATCTTAATTAATAGGACCATCACAGAAGGCACTATACCATCTCTTTGGAAGTTCTCATATATTATACCTCTACATAAGGGAGGAAACCCAACTGAACTCTTTAATTTCCGTCCCATGGCTCTACTTTCTAATTTGGCAAAAATCATGGAGAGATGCATTCACCGGCAACTTCTCGATCATCTCCTCCAAAATAATCTTTTAGCCAACTGCCAGCATAGCTTTAGGCCTTTTCATAGTACTACTACTGCACTCCTATCCTTTTCTGACTCAATAAATAAAAATCAAAACAACAACTTGCTCACCTCTGCTCTCTTTCTAGACCTCTCCAAAGCCTTTGACATGGTGAATCATCACTTAATGATAGATATACTTACTTTACTTTCAGTTGACACTCAGGCAGTCAAATGGTTTGAATCCTATCTATGAAATAGACAACAGGCAGTCCTCTTAGACAACAACCTATCTAATCTACTCCCTATCTCGCAGGGAATCCCACAAGCCTCTATTTTGGGGCCCCTCCTCTTTTCTATTTTTATCAATGACCTGAAAACATCTCTACCGCAAACCACCTGTATTCAATATGCCGACGACACGACTCTAATCTGCGCTTCAGCATCTTCTGCTGAACTCCAGTCTAGCACCCAAAAAGTATTTACCTTAGTGAAAAACTGGTTCTTCAAATGCTGTCTCCGCCTTAACCCCCCCCCAAAAAATAAACTTCTACTGTTTACCCCTACCCAGAAGTCTCCCTCTACTGATTTCACAATCATATCAAATAATGGCACTGTAATAGTACCAGACACAAATACTAAACTCCTAGGCATAACAATTGACCATAACCTCAACTTTGATTCGCACATAAACTTAACCAGCAAATAAGTGAATAGAAAACTGGGTTTCCTGTATAGGCTAAAACCCTTCATTACACCTATAGCCAGGACTAGTATTGCCCAAACTCACCTAATTTCCACCCTTTTCTATGCCTCCCCAATTTTTACAAATCTATTCAAAAACAATCAAAATAAGCTGGCCACTTCTTACAATAACATTGCCAGATTTGCCACTGGATCCTCATTCCGTACTCACCATTGTCAAAATCTAAGGAAACTAGGATGGTTGGAACTGCAAAAAAAGCTTCTTTTTCAGCAACTAACCATCACCCACAAAATCTTGCATCATCCTACAAACACTCCCATTCTCTCTAACCTGATCAACCCATATAAAAATCTAAGTACCCTACGCTCAGCTAATAAGTTACTAGCTGCAGCCCTAAAATCCAATAACAAATCAGGTGATTCTCTATTTACTAACACCATTGGAATCTTTTGGAATAAGCTTCCAAGTAATCTTATATCCCTTTCATCTACTCCACTGTTCAAAAAGCAACTAAAAACCTTCCTTAATTCACAATGGCTATGTCCATGCACCAATCCTGGCTGAAACTCTTTTTATCACAACTAACCTTTCTAGTTTACTAAGTTTCTGCTTTAAACTCTGTTGTTAGAAGTGTCTGTTTTTGTCTTGTACCTGTTATTGTATACACCAAGTTATATGCCCCTTCCTTATTGCTGTTCCTTTTTTGTCATGTAATGTAAATATGCCTAACTTGAAGGGGGTTTTTGTTACTATGTATAACCAATTTTTTATTAGTATCCCCTTATGTTTACATTTACTCATGTATATTAGTTGTATACAGCTGTTGTGGAGCTTTTCTCCCCGGGCCTCTACTGAAAAGGGACATATAACCAGCTAGACTAGCCTGGTCAACAAATGTAAAATAAATAAAATAAATAAATAAATAAATAAATATATATATATATATATATATATATATATATATATATATATATATATATATATATATATATATATGGGTCTACTTCATTTGCCCTAACTTCCAATTGACTGACACCCATTTGCCTGAGACCAAATGAGTGAAGTTTCATTTGGCTGACACTTCATTTGACTGACACTTCATTTGACTGACAAGTATTATTGGCAAGTAAATGGAATATGTCCCCTTCTCCACTGTAGTGCGACCCTGGAGTTAGAATATATAGTAAGGGGGTGTGTCAGGGGCACAGCCCCCCACAATGGAGGGTGTGGGGGGGGTGAAGCCCCCACTTACTTTTGTTTTACTAAGCAATATGAAAGCAAAACCAAACAATATAATACGAAATTAAGTGGGGAGCTTCACCCCCCCCACATCCCCATTGGGGGTGCTGTGCCCCCCACCCCCCCTAACTATATATTCTAACTCCAGGGTTGCACTACAGTGGGGAAGGAGACATATTACATTTACTTGTCAATAATAACTGTCAGTCAAATGAAGTGTCGGTCAAACGAAGTGTCAGTCAAATGAAGTGTCAGTCAAATGAAACTTCAGTCAAATGGGATCAGGCAAATGGGTGGCAGTCAAATGAAACTTCAGTCAAATGGGGTTGGGCAAATGGGTGTCAGTCAATTGGAAGTCAGGGCAAATGAAGTAGACCCATATATATATATATATATATATATATATACATATATATATATATATATATATATATATATATATAGGTTTACCATTGAAATTTTGGCGTAGCATTGTACACCTATGAACTGTTCGAACTACAGATGTTCGAATAGTTCATATGTGTGCAAGCTACATAATTGCATGGTATATTTGCGAATGTACTGTGCATTCGCAAATATAACGTTCGATTATGTACAGGGATTGCGGTACATTGCGGTTAGGGAAATACATCCCTTTCCTCACTGTAGTGCGATCTTGGAGTTAGAATATTAAGTTAGAGGGGTGCAGGGGGGGCTTGCCCCCCTGCATAACCCTGGATGTTAGGTATAGGGGTTAAGGAGTTACAGCAAGGGTGGCATTGTTGTTAATGCCGTAGAATGTCGTTGTCGACATTTTCGGCATTAACAGCTAATTTTCGACAATAGGGTCATTAGGTTATGTGTACTTTCGGCGAAACAATTTGCTGATAAGTACCTTTTTTTTTATTTCGACATTTCACTAGTAAACCACACACACACACACACACACACACACACACACACACACACACACACACACACACACACACACACACATATATATATATATATATATATATATATATATATATCAATCATTGAATGCAGTGAAGTATTTTATGTTTAAATAAAGGAGCCCTGCCAACTGTTTTTGCAACTACCTGAGCTACCAAGATGGGACCTCGGTTTAACATCTCATTTCCAGGATAATACACTTAGGAGTGCAGCACCCCATTATGCTGCATGGCATTGTCAACAAATAATCTACCTAGTGTGGGAATAGAGCCCATTGCCTTTTGGCACCAAAGATGAGTGCATTACCTGTTGCACCACTGACACTTTTTACACTAGAACCATGCAGTTTATTAGTATATATTTTATTTTATTTGCTGGTCAATGGATGCAAATTTAAGGGAAGCAAGTATATTATAAGAGTTCTAAGACCAATGACAATATTTTATTAGTGTCTCAACTGGCATTCATCCAATACAGCCTTAATATGGTGAATAAAATTCAGTACAAAGTACAAAAAAAAAAAAAAGACATAGCTTCAGAGAATTTCAGTTTTTATTTTTAAAAGCCAGGTATCACATTCTCAACACTGTGTTAAAGTTTAATTTAACATATTTTATAATGTTGAGCTTTTGTTTCAACAGTTTGGGTTTACGCTGTGTGCCTTCCCTGCAGAGTCTATATGTTCTTCCTGTGTCCATGTGGGTTTTTGCTAGGTGCTCTAGTTTCCTCACATATCCCAAAGACATGAATTACTTGTCCTTCATACTGTCTGCAGGTGTATATGTTGTGTGCAAATGAGCATGTCTGTGCATCTTGCAAAGGGTTTCTGTGCCTTTTGCCTACTTTAGTGTCAGCTTAGGCTTTGAATTCCTAATAACTCTGAAAAGGATTAAGTGAATAGTCAGAAAATGAGTGTGGACCAATATTTATCACTGAATATTAAATAAATTAACTCAGAATCAATTAGTCCAGGGAAATATAAACATATCAACTTCCATTATTAGTAGACAAGAAAAAAAATCATAAATATCATCATAAAAATAATAAATGCAAGAAAATCTCTGGAAATGCAACCATCCTTATGATGAAGGGCTTCATAACTAACAAAAGTTTAAATGAAAAATATGATTCTGGAAAGAGCACACAAGTAGCATGTTTCATTCCTTGCAGGATTATTCCTTAGGGAATACATAGCATGTTATTCTGCCTTTCTGCAATTAAAACACACACGCACGCACGCACACACACACACACACACACACACACACACACACACACACACACACACACACACACACACACACACACACACACACACACACAGACAGACGCACACACACACACACACACACACACACACACACACACACACACACACACACACACACACACACACACACTAATAACAGCACAAGAGTATTTTCTTTCTTGTTACAAAGAAAATGCTTTGCAGATAAATGCTGCCATTTCCATCTTTCTGATATTTTAAACGCAGTTATACTCAGTTAAACCCAGGTCATATATCTGCCAGCCCAGTTATACTCAGTTAAACCAAAGTGATATAGCTGCCAGCTCACACTTGACTTGTACACGCAGAATCAGGTCAGTAAATGTGCCCTTGAACCTGGCAAAGACACACAACAGGATGCAGACATGCACTCACTACTGCTCATAAAGGCACCCAGACATGAATTGCAAAAGGCAGCAAGCAGTCCAAATATTAATAATATATTCTGAAATTAAAACTACAATAAATTAGCATCAGTTTTGTCTGATCTTGCTTTTCAGTTTTGAGCTGGTCACAGACATCAAGCATTGCACTAAACTATTTATATCCAATAATGTATAGCAGTTATTTTTGACTGACTGCTTTAAAATGGCTAACTGTCTGCAGACTTTCTTTTTGAATTTTTTAGTTTTCCTGTTTTTGTTACATCTAATTATGTTTGGATTGAGAGGTGGTGAACTTATATCAGCTCAGACCACTATTTCTACTACGTGTGCATATGCACATGATAGTCAGGGTTATATAAGGTAGGTAGGTATATATATATATATATATATATATATATATATATATATATATATATATATATATATATATATATATATATAATATATACATGTACACACACACACACACACACACACACACACACACACACACACACACACACACACACACTATATATAGAGAGAGAGAGAAAGAAAGAAAGAAAGAGAGACAGATGATAGATGTAGATATATTTCTTCTAAATTCAGTCTGAAAGGCCATTGACAAATATAAAATGATTGCTAGTAAGTGATGGGTGTCTGCAGGTGAATGCTGCTGCCATTAAATTATGGGACACAGAAAAAAAGTGAAGTTTAAGAGTTTTTATTACTGGCAGTGCCAGAGGTATTGTTTTTGTTCCATCTGAAGTTTGAAAGGAAAAATCTGTGATATAAAATATATTGGCATGTATTTTTGTGTAAGAAAAAAAAATATTCAAAACATGACAGCAGGTCTGCAAATAAAACACTTTATTATGCTTGTATCATTGAAGGCTTTGTGAATCCAAGTTGCTACAAGTACAATAAAGTGCTTTGTTTGTGGATCTGCTGTCATACTTTGAAAACTGTTGTGTTTGCTTACATATATTTATTTGTTTTAGATCCCAGTGCTACCTTCCCTTGGCAAAGCCTCATTTATTCAGGATGCACTCACCTACAAATAAACACCATATCCAGTCCCTGCACTAACTGTCTTCCTCATACACAGGTCTGACAACTGTACTTAGTCGTTGGAAGACTGAAAGATTTTCTTCTTGGGAATCCTTGGAAATTCAAGGCACTGAGACTTTTGAGATTTATGCCTTGCCATTTCCAACCCTAGATTGTTCCTCCCTTCTCAAGGACTATGGCAGTCATACATGGGGTGAATTTAGGAATACCCATCCAATTATCCAGTTCCTGTTTGAAGGAAAACAGGGTATCACACTGCTTTGTCTGCAGAGACAGTCTGTTCTAGAGGTGAAAGAGATGGTGAGTAATGACTCTGTATCTCGCACAGGAGATCCCAGTCTACTGGGTCCCTGACTGCTCAGAAGGCAAAGTATAGCTCTCCTCTGAGGAGCCTATAAGACACAGATAAGAGGTACAGTGCTTCTAGTCTTTTCTGGCAGCTTAGGGATTTTAAGTCTATTATCCTTTTTGTTAGTGAGGATCTTTCCAAACGGTTGATATTATATCTCAAAGGGATCATTGTATTTTATAATTGATCTGATCAGTGCTCAGTACAAGGGGACAATAACCTCTTTTGATCTGGATGATATTCCTTGGTGATTAACTGTACCAAATGGAGGTATTTTCTGGCAACCATTACTACACGGTGATCAAAGCAGAGATAATAATCAATAGATGTTCCCAGCTCTCTAGATACATTTTCACTTTGCAATGGGATAATGTCACTTCTATATACTGGGAGGAATGATTTGTCTGCAAAAG
Organism: Protopterus annectens; assembly: GCF_019279795.1. Classification (NCBI taxonomy): domain Eukaryota; kingdom Metazoa; phylum Chordata; order Ceratodontiformes; family Protopteridae; genus Protopterus; species Protopterus annectens. The sequence goes on from NC_056747.1 coordinate 1,332,371,693, forward strand.
CAACAATGTTGCATCTTTAGGATACAATTAATGCTCATTTTCAATATACCAGGCATTTCTAAATCTACGTTCCTGTGGGACAGCTTCTGTGTCAGAGGCGGAATTTGACAATGACTTCCAGTTTGCAGACACCTGCAAAATGAGTTATCCATAAGTCTTGCTTTTTAGTCTGTAGATCAAAGACATAAATATCAAACCAAAGTGGTCTCAACATTATGCCCCATGGGACACCACTGGTCACCTTCCATATTTTCTGACACTGCTCCTGCCACTCACACCTTGTGGGTTCTGTTTTTTAGTCAATTTGCTATCCATCTTACCACATAAGGATCTATTTGTAATGCATCCAGTTTATTAATTATGGTGACATGGGGGATACCCTCCTCATAGGAGGAATAAAGACACATTGTTGATGTTTCAAGCAGTTTATTCAGTTAATTAGGTGGATGGATGAGCATTTTTGTTGTAATCTATTTGATGAAAATTGGTATGTGAGACTGAATGTATTAGAACAAGAACACTAATACATCTGCCTTCTTAACTGAATAAACTACTTGAAACTTCAACAAGGTATCAGAGGCATAGTCTCCTAAATCTGCTAGCTAAAATGATTTCATCTGGACTAATCCTTTGTACTCTGTTTCTAATTAGAATAACTGGGATCAAACCATAGATAATTTGAGGGGACCCATAGATGGGATAATGCATTTAGGAGCTTCCTCTGTCCATTATTACCACAGGTGGCAGTTCTTGGATAAATCTTCTGTTTCCCATCCATAGAGCCAAGTTGCACTTGAATATGGACAGGGATGAACTTTGTTTTATGTAGATGGGGAGTCTGTTCCAGAACAACCTCTGAGAGATACACCTATCCCTCCAAATCATATTGCTGATGCTGCAGAAGAGGTTTGGATCTCTAAGTTGAGTATTTCTGATGCCATTTGACTTGCCGATGTACAATAAATCCATCAGTTTGATGATCAATTATTCTTTTAAAGTGGTGTATGAAAGGAGGGGTATGGGCTTGTCATTCATACAAGTTGGACTCTCAAAGTAAATGTAGTTCATGTCTGGAACAATGGTTCTGGGGATTGTGCTGCAGCAAATGAGAAGTCATTCCAGGACAACCTGAACATCTTCTACAGGGAATCCAGAAGAAAAGGGGCTGACAAAAAGTACATTTGGATTATGGTAAAGTTGGTATGGGAGACTGTGTTCTGTTCTGTATTTTTCTGTTCTCTTTGTGGGTCTAACAGAAAATGTCCTTTCTACAGTTTCTGTTGCTTTACCTGTATATACAAGAAATGTTAGCACCGGTATTTTCCTTGTGTTCAATAAATCTTTATTATTTTATAGACTGGTGGTCTCTGCTGCATTATTTTGTACCACATTGATGGTTACAGTGGCATAGCTGTCAATCTTTTTACATATCAAAAAGGTTTCTGAGTTACACCTTTTGCTAGCTGAGCCCATTTAAAGGCTTTAAAGGCTTTCATGGACATGGAAGGTAATGAATGTTTGGCCTGTGATAAAGTTTAAAAAAATTATTAGCCTGAGATGGTGTTACCTGGATATTTTTTTCCTAACAAAATTTTAAGATCTCAGTGATGTGATTTGAAACACATACCTAAACTAAAGACAGGTCCTGAGGGTCAATGTACTAAAAGTAAAATGATAGAAAAGCTAACATTTGATAAATCTGAAAGGGCTTTGTCTGCTCCTACTGACTATAAGGTCACTGAAATGTTGTTGTTGTACATGTAGGCAGATTGCAGTGTACTGAAATTATAATTAAAACTGAACGGAAGAGAATGGAAGTTATGTACTTTCTATAACAAGTGTTCCGTCCATTTCAGTCTGTGGGTCATTGGATCCAATTGGATCTGATGCCAGCACTTTAGAATCTTGGCTCTGAAGCTTGGGCTCCTCTCCCAAAATGCCCTGTACTACCTCATCTCCTCAGAATGAGTTTTCCCCTAGCATATAGGTCCTGCCAAATAAAAACACTGAATTAGAAACATCAAACCAAGACCCAAAGGGGACTTACAGCAGAAGACTTCACAAAGGCCTGCAAGGTCCACTAAGAGCCAAAATCACAAATGACAATTTGGATGTGGGATGGCGGGAGGGGAGATTAAGATTGATAGAAGAAGACAACATGGATCTAGCATTATGGTAAGCACATGACTTTTGTATCTGATGTTACCTCTTCTATCTGCCTCAAACAGTGCAACAAAGCCCCAGGCCAGGCTTATCTGGGTGGTACTAAGAAAGAACATTACAGAGAATGGTGGAGCCAAAAGTAGCCCTTGACCTAGACTGAATGTTAAGTTTGTAATGACTTACAAAACTATGAGTATTAGACCAGGTAGTAGCTGAACAAATTTCATCCAAAGAAGCATGGATAAAGAAGACTGTTGAGATAGCAGCTGCTCTAGAGAAATGAGCTTTGGGTTTGGATGTTAAGGGCAGTCCATTACCCTTGTAACCAAAAGAAATACAATCAGTGAGCAATTTAGACAAAGTGATCTTAGATTCCCCTTTTCTTGTTGTAACTCTGGGAAAAGATACCAAAAGATGATCAGATTTCCTGATCTCCCTTGTTCTGTGTAAATAAAATCTTAATTGTCGGTGCAGGTCCAAACAGTAAAGAATGTATTTGCCATTATTGCTGAAATTCATGAAAAGCACTGGAAAATGAATAGCTGGTTTAAATAGGAGTCAGAGGCAACCTTAGGCAAAAGGACTGGAATTCTCCATAATGATATCATGTCCTTGTGAAAAATTAAATAAGGGGCTTACAGGATAAAGACTGAAAATCTGACATTTGCTTAGCAAAAGTCAATGCAACCAAAAAGAGGGTTTTTCTAGATAAAAATCTTTAGGTCTACCTAGGCAGCAGGTTCAGATGGAGCCCTGGTTAAAGAATGTAACAAAAGGGTAGTTCCCAAGTAGGAATGGATCTCCCAGGGGGAGGAGGGGTCAGAGAAGAAATATCCCCTTCTCACTGAAGCTATGTTGGAATGATCCTGACTGATATGTAAATTAGAGATAGCAGCTAACTTCACATTGATAGTTGAGTAACTTGCTCCTGACTGAAGAAGGCCAGCTAAAAAAAGTTCAAAATTGCATCCAGGAGGCCAAAAATGCGTATAGACTTTTAGAAATGGCCCAAATACTTATTGATTCTATAGGTTTTCCTGATGAGATTGATATGAGGGAAAGATATCAGCCACTTCAGCAGACAGCATGGGATTCTGGCCATCAAGTGGAGAAACCAATTGGTTGGTTTGGAGAAGCTGAGATCTAGTAAGGTTGACCTGAAGGGTATGAACTTAGATCCAGAATTAGATTCTGAACCCAAGGAGGGTGAACCAAATGAGGTCTCAGGAAAGGGAACAAAACTTGTTTGGGCAGAAGGGGGCAATGAGGTTCACAGTCACCTTGCACCAAACTTCTTTTGGTAAAAATGTTACTGTCAAGGGAGTCTGACTAGAGTGTCCTTTGTTGACTGTTCCTTTTGAAGAATCATTGTAAAGAACTTGCTGCACTTTGTGTTGTAAGCAGGTTGCAGCAAGGTTGTTCACAGTGGCTGAAGATTTCTGTTGCTATTGCTGGACTGAGATGCCACTCGTGAGACATTGGAATACTCCTGTTCAGCTTGTACACTAGGCTGTTAGATTACCCATGATATCAGATGCAATCAGAAAACACAGGGAATACAGCACTCATTGTCATACCCTCACGGCCTCTTGATACAAAGGGTATGAGCAGGTTCTGCCTTGTATGTTGATATACCAGAATACAGCCATATTGTCAGTCTGGATTTATATCACACTTTTAGGAAGGGAGTCATGAAAAGTCTGTAACATCAGGAGGACTGTTCTCATATCCAAAATGTTCATGTGTAAGTTGACCACTAACTGGGACCAGGTACCCTGGACTATCCCTCCCTCAAAATGCACTCCACCTAAGGATGGAAGTGTCCATGGTCACTGTGGTCAAGGGAGGGAGAAGAACAAAGGGGAAACCTGATGACACTGTCGGATGTTATCCACCAAGAAATGTGTTGCAGCAAACCTCCAGGAACCTTATGAGAAACTGCATAGGATGAGTTGTCAGAGACCACTGTGCTGAAAAGGTCCACTGGAGGACCCTCATGTAGAACCTGGTCAAAGGAACTAATTAAATGGCAGTTGTCATCAGCCCCAGAAGCTGAAGGTTAAGAGAAGTGGGAATCATCAGATTAAGAAGAACCTGATGCGCTTGAAGACATGGTCAGGATGGGTCTATATTATCATATTGCATGCTCAGAAGAGCGAACGACAGATAATCATCCCCATGTAAGCGAAAGCTTACAACATCAAAACTTCAGAACAGCGATTATTTTATAATAGAAAACAATTGCTGTTCCGAACCCCCCCCCCAAAAAATAGTAAAACATTACTTAATATTGGGGGGGGGGCTTCACCCCCTTACTTAAATATACCAATGCCGAGATCGCACTACAGTGCCGAAAAGGCAAAGTAGCGAAAGCGGCCAAACAAATTCTTTCCCAGGGAAAGAATTCGCTGAACAACCGCTTTGCTATTTTTCCTTTTCGCTCTTTACTGTTCGACAAAGATGCCTTTGACAACCTGCATCTGCGACAGCGTAATAGGGAACTGTTAGGGCAGCCATGGGAGAGGAGGCTTTGCAATATGAGTGGTTATGCGTAGATGGAAATCTGTGAATTCCAAAGCATCGACTGGCTCTAGCTTGGATTTGTTGAGGTTCATTGCAATCCCTAGGGCTAGGCATAGATGGATCAAGGAGTCCATTACGTGAACTAGTGATGTCCTCGAAGGCACTGTGAGCAGCAAATCATCCAGGTAGGGAAGACCAGAATCTCTGCAGCCTGAATCAGGCTGCTACACCGATATGAACTTAGTGAACACCAGCGGGAGTTGTACTGAGACCAAAGGGCAGTGCCTAAAACTGATAGTGATTGACTCTCACCCAGAAGTGCAGAAATCTCCTGGAATGCCTGGATATCTTTAAAAGGTACCAAGCATATCCAGTTGCCCTTACTAAGAAGAGGTAGAATGGAATGCACTATTACTATCCAGAATTAGTCTGTTTGACAAATAAGTTTCACCTGCTTTGTTCTAAAATGGGCCTGAGGTCCTTGTTTCTCTTGAGCACCTAAAAGAATCTTGAATAGACCCCAGATCCTCCCTGGTCTGGTGGGAACTCCTGGATAACTATCTTTCATCAGTTTTTATATTTCATCTATGGCTTCCTTTTGCTGATGGAGTGAAATGTCCTGGAAGGATTTTTGCGGAACATTTGGGAGGAATAGAAGATCATGTAGCCTCTGGTAATGACACTCAACACCCAGGGATCTGTGATAATGGCCTTCCAAGCTTGAGGGTGGATAGCTAAGCACCTCCCAACCACTTCCAAAGTGCAGCAGTCAAGTAACTCTTCAGAAGCACTGAAAGAGTTTCTTGAAGAAGGGTCCCATGGAACCCTGATTTTGTGGACCACTCCTGCCTTAGGCCAGCATCCATTGAAATTCCCCCTCTGCTCCAGGAGGCACTATTACCAGGAATGTCCTGAGTGAAATGCTAGTACTTCTGAAAAAAGAGCTGCTTCTCTCTGATTGTGGAAAAATATCCATTGAAGAGCAGAAAAGCAAACTCCCACTGCAGACAATGACTTGCCTTCCTGTTCAAACCTGTCATTGTATCATTAACTCTGGGTACAAAGGGAGTAGAGCCTTCAAATGGAACTTTCTCTAATGATGTCTTAATGTTCTCTACAAAGTTATAGAGGTGCATCCAGACATGGCAGCCAACTGCAAGGTGGTGCCTACTGCCTTGGCAGTACCATCAGCTATGTTGGAAAGCAGGTGCATGAATTTATCCGAAAAAAAAAGCATGGCAACCAGCTGAGCTTCAGAAGAATTCTGTTCCTCAACTAACTTCTGAGTAGCTATAGACTTAGTAACTTCCTTAAGTCTCTCTGTAGCCTGGTTGGATGTATCTTATAATTCAGTGCAAGAAGGGCAAAGGTGGCTGAAGAATATGTGTGCTTCCTGAATTTTTGCAATGCTGTGAACTCTCTATTTGAAAAATGGACAGATGCACTCTCTCTTCTAAGAAGTCCTTCTTGGTGGCTGTGGCTACAGCAGTGGCATTGACTGTAGGCCTCTTGCTCCAAAGTGCTCTATCTTTGGAAGATATTAAGACCCTGCCTGGCTTGCTGGGGATGGGTTCCACCATGTCTGGTTCTCTCGACTCCCTCCTAGACATCAAGTCAACAAATTTGTCTGGAGGAGTACCACCCAGGCTGTGGGAGGGCCTGCACCAAAGGCCTCAAGGTAAAAATACTCCTCAGCAGAAGGGGCTTCAGTGATCCAGCCTCCCTTGTGTTTCATCAGTTTCAGAAGGCTGCCAAAAGAGGCATCATCATTGGGAGGGGAGATTTGGGGAACTTTCCCCTCATCAAGGTCAGTATCCTCAGTTAAAGAATCCCGGGATGAACCAAGGTCCCTCCTCTTGCACTGATGTTTCCTGTACTCCTCTAGTGGAGAGAACTCTGGAAGAGATAATGAAACCCAAGGGGAACCCCTATTCTGGGGCTGGTCAAAGTTTCAAGATAAGGCTGTCCCTGAAAAGCTTGCTGGGACACAGAGGTAGCAGGAAAACTGGAGGATCAGGCTGGATCTGTCCCAGATCTCCTCTGATCCATGGACCTAGAGCAAGCCCCCACAGCATCTGCCAAAATGACCAGATATGAGCTGTTCAAGGCAATGGCCTCCACAGTGTCAGGGACAGCTATGAAAGCTTTAGAATAGACCCCATGCCCCCTCCTCTGATTTCTCAGCTATGGGATGCAGTTGGCTCTTAAACAGACGGAGCTGAGTGTATGAAGGTGAAAGACAGAACCAAATACATCAAAGCTGAACCATATGGGAAGAAATCAGATCCAAAATCATTGTATCTGAAAGGCAGAGCAGAGATGGAGCAACTGGAAAAAGGGAAGAATAGACAGACCTTTCCACCCATGATATGGAGGGGAGGGAACAATCCCAAAATCAATCTGTTTCTGCAAAAGGGTCGACATCATCTTGTCCACGTCTACCTCCCTAATGCTCTAAAAGAATCTAGCAGACCTAGATAATGCCATTGAATATGGCTTAGCAGGCCATTGTGGATGTCTGTCTTAACCTTGGTGCCTAAGCAATGGAGATTGGAGCCGAGATGGTGATGGCTGTGGGAGAAACTCTATTTCTGTTGTGGTTACTAGGGTCAGAGAATCGTACCAGTCATCTGCAGCCAAGAAAGAACTCTTCACTTCTGAAAGCCAGTGCCAGTGTGGCTCTATCAGTGCTGAAGATGCTGGAGATTGGGACTGGAGACGTACCATGCTGCATCTGACGAAATAGCTGATGAAACAGAAGACATTGGAGTCTTTTGCACAGGCTGGTCCAAACTGAAATTTCAGTAGATATCTTTCTGGATTCTTTCATCTTCTCTTCATCTCTGTTTCCTTTATTTTCCTTCTTCTTATTCCTGTCCTTCAAACTTTTAACTGGTGAAGCAGCAGCAGTAACAGGAGAAGAAGTTGAAATGATGGAGGCAGGAAGAAGCCCCTTCAGCGCAAGCTTAACCAGTCTGTCCACCAAAGCCCTAGCCTAAAAGGAGGCACAGGCCTCACAGTCCTGATCTAGTTGAGTAGCCCCAGACAGTACATGGTGGGAGTCCTGTGAGACCTGCAGGGGCCACCTTCAGTGTATTTTCTAAACCCTGAAGTCTTTTCTGCCATTTTGCAGCAACAACAACAACAAGAACTCTGAGCTAACAAAAAACTTGATAAATACAGAAAAGGTACAGGGTAGGAATGTCCCAAAAACCCTAATGCATAAAAATAAAAGCATAACTGTGGTTTATTTATTTATTTATTTATTGTCATTTGTTAACCGGGTTAGTCCAACTGGGTTTTTGGCCCATTTTCAGTGGAGACCCAAGGAGAAAAGCTCCAGAAAAATTGCATAATAGTACATTGATTGCATGCAGACGTATAGTACTAACATAGCTGAAGGATTTACAAAGCTGTTAAAACTAACAAAGTTGAGTACAAACAATAACAAAGTTGAGTATAGAAGAGAATAATTACAAAGCTGTTAATACATAAAATACTTACATGAAGTTCTATCATCAAAATTTTTATTTTTTTATTTTTATTTTTTTTTCACAGAATGGTGTGTAGCAAAGTGTGAGACAGGAAAGGGAGACTAGGTGGGTTTATGACAAGTGCAAGTCTTGGAGTTAAGTAGAAAAGTTTTTAGTTCATTTTTAAACTGGGTGTAGTGGGTAATGGATCGTAGGCTAAGGGGGAGTTTGTTCCAGGCATTGGTGACAGTATGTTTATAGAGTATTTTCTCAATAGATTTGTTTGGTTGATATATGTCTAGTAGCTGTTGGTTTGATGTACGGAGGGTCTGGATAGAGTATAGGTGGAGACTAAGGATGAGAGAGATGGACAGAAAGAGGGTTTGTAGAGAATAGAGTGTAGTATTTGAAATTGAGATAGAAGCAGTTGTTGGGGGAGTTCTAGCCACTGGAGAGAGTTTAATGCAATACAATGGTGTGTGTTGTATGGTGAGTTGGTGATGAATCTAGCTATTTTGTGATAGGTTTGTTGTAGTTTATTCAGGGTGGTGACTTGGCTGTGGGAAAAACTCCAAGGTTTTGGTTCTGGTAAAAAACATGAAGTACCCAAAAGGGAGAGGAGCAAAATGTTTTCAGAGAGAAAACTTTCATTAAAAAACACATAGAAAAGATGCAGCAAAGCACTTATCTTCAGCAGAACTCCAGAGACCACATCTGACTTCAAGCATGGTAAATGAGATCTTAGGAGACGAGGTCGGGCAAGACATTATGAGCCAAAAGCTTAAACTTCAGATCAAAGATTTTAAAGTACTAGTACCAGGTGTGATCAGACCCAATAAACCAGAGGTTGAAGAGGAGGATACATGCAACATCAGATCCTATAGTAAAGCCTATGTGAAATTCTGGTAAAAAAATGAAAGAATCAATTGTAGACATAACAATGTTTTCTAGTAGTAATTATAATACTATTCTGCTTATAAAACTGTGACCAGTGAAAAACATACTCCTAATTATGCTGAGATTATTAAATGCAATAAACTGTCTATCAGAAAAATTGCCTCCTTTTTTTTGCTATTGGGCTTCTGCAAAATGAAGTCTAATGCCATAACTAATAACAAGGAGATGCAGGAGGTTCTAGACTGATCTAGTGCGGTCATACTCATACAGGCACAGAACATTTCTTAAAAGAAAACCCTTACTAAAAAAACAGTTACAGTAGTTTGCATTAATGCTAACAAACAGTAACCAATTACTGAAGTAAAAATATAAACTGGGTTTGGAAAGGTAGCTCCTTCTGGTTATGTAGCTCATTATTTAACACATGATATGAGATACAGAAAGAATTTCCTAATTTAAAGACTTATGGAGCTAAGTGAGAAGAAGATTTCTCTTTTAAGAGACTACCTCATCAATGTAGGAAGGGGAACCATCAAGTGAACAAGCCTACAGATACACCTCTGCCTAATCTGGAAAAGGGGGGGACAGCAACCACCAAACACAATTATAACAGTGCATATATCCAAAAACATCAAGGAATAAGTCTTTAAAGATATAAAACCTTGACTAAGGATACAGAGAGACAGAGAGAGGGAGAGATAGAGAGAGAGAGAGAGAGAGAGAGAGAGAGAGAGGAGGAACCTAAGCCATTTAAAGATATATGTAGGCATAGCCAATGGTACAGCAGCTTGTAATAGCAGGACCAATGAAAGGAAATTAGTTATACAGAAAGCACTGCAGTCTGAAAGTATTGCAGTGCAGGAAATTGATGTGACTAGCAGAAATAAAAAGAATGACTCACTCATTGAGAGGGCTTATTCCAGGTACATAAAGTTAGAAAGTAAAGACAATGCACAACCAGAACAGAATTCTAAACTTGCTGTGAAAAAGACCTCTTGGGTAGGAAGGAGGAAGAAACAGTACTTGTAAGATTTCTAAACCTACTGCTGTCATTGCAATACACTAACCTTTTATAACAGAAAGCTCTATTCAACATTTCTCTACAAGTAAAAAAAAAATATTTTAGTTAAATTCTTTGTAGAGGAAGAACAATGAGAAGAAAAAATAAGCTGAGATGGTGACCATCAGAAAGAGACAGACAGCTCCCTGGAGAAGAAAAAGAAAACAAGACACTAGTATTTACTCACACTGAGACAGATGGTGAGCAATATAAAAAGAAAAAAAGGGGGAGGATAGTGTATACTAAGAGACATGATGACATGGAAGAGAATCCTATCTGTTGGTTCAAAATATAGGAATTTTAAACAGAAGCAGGGGGGCCCATTCAACAAGTTAATAAATGAAAGGATCAAGAAAAAAAATGAATAAAGGTTGACATAGCAACTGACACTAAAGGATATTGGCATGAATTACCATTTTTAGGAGGAGTTAGACACTGGTAGGCTGTGGTGGTGCAGCGGGTAGCGTTGTCGCCTCACAGCAAAAGGTTCTTTCGTTCGATTCTCGGCTGGAGTGCCTTCTGTGTGTAGTCTGCATGTCCACCCCATGGTCAAAGGATGCTAAAGACATGCAGGTAGGTGCGAGCGTGAATGGGCATGCCCTTCTTTGAAGGTTGGGCATCGGGCTGGCAACTCGGCACCGTAAAAATCTACTGCCAATCATGAGCAGACTGGAGTTCCGCTGTGGCGACCCCTAACGGGAAAAGCCGAAAGACTTTTTTAGGAGGAGTTAGACACTCAGATCCCAGTGTCTGTGTTGCCTACAGAGAAGGCAGTGCCTCCTACCTCATGATAGTCTGACCTGGAAGAAGAAACTCCAGACATTGCTGACCTTCATGTAAACTGCATAATTTCCAAAAGGGCACAGAAGGCAGATGATACTTTAAGGAGATGAAGAGAAAATGTGGGTAGAGCTTAAATGTTTCAATTTCTTACCCATACTTCAAGTTAAAAGATGATTTACTTTACAGAGTAAGTAAATACAGACAGGAAGTAGTACCTCAGCCATTAGTGTCCAAACCTCTCAGAAACCTAGTGACAAAGCCAGCACATAGTCATATACCAGGGCACCTGGGAATGTACAAGACCAAAGCATTGATTCTAGCAGAATTTTATTCACCAGGAAAATTAAAGAAGTTGAGAACTTCTGTGTTGGATACCCTGAATACAAGAAGACAGCCCCTCACCCAAGCCTTGAAAATTCCTTGACTCTAATTTTTATCACTGGAATGGCATTTGAATATATTGTTATAGACTTTATTGGGTCATTGGTAAAATCCAGCAATGGGTTTCACTACATCTTGGTTATTTTGGACTGTGTAAATAAGTACCCTTATGCTACCCCCTACATAAGACTAATGCTAAATCTGTTACCTAGGTCATCATCATCATCTTTCGGCTTTTCCCGTTAGGGGTTGCCACAGCGGATCATCTCCTTCCATTTCTTCCTATACTCTGCATCTTGCTCTGTCACACCAACCACCTGCATGTCCTCTCTCACCATGTCCATAAACCTTATCTTAGGCCTTCCTCTTTTCCTCTTACCTGGCAGCTCCATCCTTAGCATCTTTTTCCCAATATACCCATCATCCCTCCTCAGCACATGTCCAAACCAATGCAATCTCGTCTCTCTTGCTTTGTCTCCAAACTGTCCAATATGAGCTGACCCTCTAATATACTGATTCCTAATCCTATCCACCCTAGTCACACCGAGTGCAAATCTTAACATCTTTAACTCTGCCACATCCAGCTCTGACTCCTGCCTTTTTGTCAATGCCACTGTCTCCAACCCATATAGCATAGCTGGTCTCACTACCCTCTTGTAGACCTTCCCTTTCACTCTTACTGGTACCCATCTGTCACAAATCACTCCTGACACTCTTCTCCACCCATTCCACCCTGCCTGTACTCTCTTCTTCACCTCTCTTCCACATTCACCATTACTCTGAACTGTTGATCCCAAGTACTTAAACTCGTCCACCTTTACCAACTCTACTCCCTGCATCCTCACCATTCCTCTACCCTCCCTCTCATTTACACACATATATTCAGTCTTAGCCCTGCTGACCTTCATTCCTCTGCTCTCTAGAGCATATCTCCACCTCTCCAGAGTCTCCTCAACCTGATTCCTACTCTCACTACAGATCACAATGTCATCTGCAAACATCATAGTCCATGGGGCTTCCTGTCTGATCTCATCTGTCAACCTGTCCATCACCACTGCAAATAAGAAAGGACTCAGAGCTGATCCTTGATGTAATCCCACCTCCACCTTAAATGGATCTGTCACTCCCACTGCAGTCCTCACCACTGTCACACTACTCTCGTACATATCCTGTACCTCTCTTACATACTTCTCTGCCACTCCCGACTTTATAAATTGCCAGTGTAGGGATACCTAAGGAAATGGTCAGTGACTAGGGGATTCTACTGATTTGCAGAACAATGCACAAACTGTGCTAATGCTTTAAGGTCAGGCACTTAAAAACCTCAGTCTACCACTCCCAGGCAGATGGATTAGTGGAACATTTTAACTAAACATTAATTTCTATACTGAGAAGAGTGATTGAGGAAGATATTTAAATCTGGGACAAATTAATAGCATACCCACTCTTTGCTATTACAGAAGTACCAACAAGCCCCAAAAGGATTCAGTCCTTTTGAGTTATTATATGGAATTTATACTCCTGGACTATTAGATATTACTAAAGAAACTTTGGAAGAAGAGAAAACCCATTCTGAATCACAGAATGCTATACCAACTTAAACAATTTATTTTATTATTTTATTTGTTTGTTTGTGTAGTTAGTTCATAGGTTCATAGGTAGGTACTAGGCTATCGGCCCAAGGGCCTAAGTAAGCCTAGCCAACAAGGTTCCCTGGCTTACGCCACCCAAGAAAGTTAATTTCCTGTGCCCCTGTTGAGCAGAGTGACAGAAGTGATCTCGGGGTGTATTTCTTATTTCCCATCCACTCGTCAAGATTTTTCTTGAAGAGTGCTAATGTGGAACTTTGATTGACATAGATGGGTAGCTTGTTCCAGAGTATAGGAAGTCTCTGGGACAGAAATCTATCCCTCCAGTATGTCCTGTTTATTATGTTGACAAGGTTTAGGTCCCTAGAGCGTGTAGCTCGGAGGGATTGGGATTTCTTTAGGTGTAGCATGTCCAACAGCTCTTGGTTTAACATAGCTTTATATGTTAGTCAGAGATCTCCTCGGAGTAGGCAATATGCTACAGAGTAAAGCTGGAGTTTTTTGAGACGGTCAGTGTAGGGCAGTAATCCTCTTTGTGAGGTACTTCTGTGGCCTTTCCAGCTGCTGCAGATGTCTTGTGCGGTACATTCCAAAAGGGGCATTGCACTCTATAATGGGTCTAATGAGTAACGAGTAGAGGGGAACAATGACCTCTTTTTTCCTGGATGAGAACCCTTTTGTGATGAGGTGTGCCACATAGAAGGATTTCCTGACTACTGTGACAATGTAATTATCAAAGGAGAGACTACTGTCCACCTGGGTCCCAAGGACTCTTATCACACATTTGGTGTTAAGTAGACTTCCGTTTATGTGGTAGCTCGTGGTTACAGAGGTTTTTACCAAAGGGATGACAATGCACTTTTTCACATTGAGCTTGAGGCCATGCCTCTGACACCAGGCATCTGTCTCAGTGAGGCCCTTCTGTAGGATGTTCCACATCATTTGGGGACTCGACTATGGCTCCTAGTTTGTAGTCATCTGCAAACGTCATTAGCCAGACCTTCTGTGTTAGCCTGTACTTCAGAGAAGTAAGATACCAAACAGGAAAGGTCCCAGGACTGAACCCTGTGGAACACCACTTGTCACTGGTTTGAAGTCAGATTTGGAGTCTGCAACTTTTACAGTGTGGGTTCTGTCAGTGAGCCAGTTGGCAACCCATCTTGTAACGTAGGGATTTATACCTAGTTTAGTGAGTTTAGCTATAATTCCAGAATGGGGGATGGTGTTGAAAGCCTAGTTATGACAATTTGTTAACTGGGATAGATCACTGATCACAACTGATGAATTCCAGCCCTTGAAGGAGATAAATAAAAACATAATTTGCAAAAAGACATGCATATAATAATATAATGAAGATCAATGACAGTGATATGCAGAATATTGAAATACGAGTATTTACAACACCAAGCAGTGAGAGCAGGTACTACACAATATGTACAACAGTAGCACAGTGTTGTCATCACATTGACAACAAGTGCACTAACGATGTTTAGCATTCAAAAGAAAAAAAAAAAATTAATGAACTGAGTGTATAAAGGCAGATGTGCCAGTGGAGGTGATTACATAAGCCAGAATACTTACACTCTGCTTATTTTTGTAAAAGTGATTGGAGTTGTGAGTTTTTAAACTTGGGTTTAATGTAATGTCTTTCAGGTAGGTGGGAGAAATTCACGGAGTTTGGTGCCTAAAACGGAGAAGCAATGATTAATACTATAGACCCTAGAGTGGGGAGTTTGAAGAAAGGTCCAGAGTGGCTGTGAATCCTCAGGTTATATGAGTATTTTGTCTTAGGAGCTTTGAGGCTAAAGAAGAGAGCGGTTAGTCATTTAGTAGTTTGAATAGCTGAGAACAAAGTAAAAGTTAAACCTTTGTTTGACTGCAAGATGATTGGCTTTTTCAAGAGTTGTGCAGTGGTGTTCATGAACTGTGGAGGGGGTAATGAAATTTATTTATATTTATTTATTGAGATTTGATTACCAGGAAAGTCCAGCTGTGTAGGTGTCCATTTCCAGTGGAGGCCCAGGGAGAAAAATCTCTAAAGTATTACAAAACATTTTAAGAATGATAATTTTATAGTCCTTAAAAATAATACAAAACAAATACAGTTTAAACAGTTATAACAAATTAGACATAATATGAACACATTGGTTAAGAATATAAACAAGTTATATGACGATTTAGTACTCAGAGAAATTTTAGCCAGTTTATACAGACATTAAAGGTATTAGTATAAAATAAACAGGAAATGTAATATGAAGTGAGAGAAAAAAACAGGATTATGGTATATTTAGATATAAAGCCAAGCAAAGGGAGAGAAATTGATTGAACTAAGGGTGTGAATAAAGAAGGGAGAGTAAGGAGATGAAAGATATGAATAGGTATTTGGTCACATTTAGGGATATAGTTTACCCTGGTGTTGAACAAGAACAGAGACAGCTTTTGGCTAGGAAGTCTGTCAGAATGGTTTTGACTTCCAATTGAAAGGGCAAATGTTGTTGGAGATGGACAGAATTGATGAAGTGCTCTTTCTAAAGATGAGGCTATTAGTGGGAGTCCATATTCTAGTTGTGGATTCAAGATTCTTTTGCCTATGGCATTTCAAGTGGCACGATAAATAAAGGGGATCGGTTTGCATTAGAATAGGAGTGATTTATTTAATTATTCTTTGTTTGAGTTATCTTTTTACAAGTGATATTGAGATGCTGATTGAAGCTGAGTGATGGAGATACCAAGCCCTAGTATTTGAAGGAATTAATATTTTCTATCGGGGTATCTTTGCAATCTAAGTTTTAAAATGGCATAGAGATTTTAGGAAGTTTCCCTGGAAGTGAGAAAGAGCATTGATTTTAGTAGAAGGTGTTTGTTGTTGAGCCATTCAATAAGGAACTAGAAGTCTTTTGGCAGTAACTAGAAAATTTAATACAAAAAATCAGAAATCAAACTCAGTTCCTACTTTCAAAGAATTTTTAAATTTAATAGCAATACTATGTAAAACTGAAAAAGAAGTGATCAGAATAAGATCTATAAATCATACTAAGACTTTTAGTGGTTGGATAGCCTTGAATTGTTGCTGCTGAAATAACAAGCCTCTTAATCTCTTAATTGTAAAAGATTACCTTGATGATTCAATGTATTCCTACCATTGTATAACAGTATGTGATGATGAATGCCTTCCCTTTTATGTATATATTGTAAATATGTTAAATTAATACAATTTTCTTAAAAAAAAATAAAAAAAGGAACTTAAAGTCTGCTTGAAGATATTTTTGAAGGAGTCGTAGTGAATGATACGAATGGAACAGTACCACATCATCAGAGTAGAGGAGAAGTGGAAGGTGAGGAGGATCATGGGAAAGCATTTGATGTAGATGGAGAATGGGGGATGATATTTACCCTTTAGGAACTTTCTTGTGAAGAGGTGTGGAAGGTGGAGTTAAAGTTGACAGAAAAATGATGACATGAGGGATAGTTTTGGAACCAGGGTAAGGCATCTGGACTAATGCCTAGTTTAGTTAGATGGTCAATAAGGATGGAGTGTGTAACTAGGTCAAATGTCCTTGGAAGATCAATGGGTTTGGCTCCTGTATGTAGTCCTGTGTCAACAGACAGCAATATTTTGTGAGTGAGAGTCCAGACAATAAATTGTTAAGTCTAGACCAAAATCCATGGAATTGGGATGATAGTAGGTGATACTGGCATTGGAAAATGAGGGACTTGTGAATAGATAAGTCTTTCTACTTGTTTTCCTAACATGGAACGAATGGAGACTGGACAAAAGTGTGACAGTTTTGTTAGTGTTGGTTGTTTAAGAAGCAGTTTTGCTATCACTGTTTTCCATATGTTAGGCATAACATTTTGTGATATACAGAGGTTGTTGATATGATGAAGATGATGAAGAGGGACTGTGAAATATTCCCTGCCATGATAAATGAACCAATGATCTCATTCAACAGTGCCTGTTGGACTGTTAAATGTGATCTCTTCTAGTAATGGAATGATGTTTTTACTTGAGAATTGATTAAGGTAAACCTAAGGAATGCGGAGGTGGGAAAGTGGGTTTGGAAAGGATAGGTGTTAGAAGGGCAGGTTTGAGGGAGGCTACTCAATTGTCTAAGAAAGTCAAAGGAGGGAAGCTTAAGGGAAAACATAATGTGTGGGCTGTGAGGGTGAGTCACCTTTTCCAGAAAGGCTAGGGGAATACATTAGGGAGTCTTAAGTCTTTTTTTCATTAAGTGGGCTTTGTGGTGTCTTATTGCTTGTTTAGCAAGATTTCTAAGTTGCCTAATGTGTACCTGTGTTTGAGGCATGGGGTTGCAGTTCCAGAAATGCCATGTTTTATCTCTAAAGCGTTGCAGGGCTTTTAGTTTATATGTCAACCATTATTTGGGGGAGGGGGGTTACAGTGTACTAATTATGGGGAAACAAGTACTTTGGTTATCTAAAAGGATTAGACTGAGTAAATCTGCTGCATAGTTTGGGTCTGATATGGCCAGTATATGTGACCAACCAAGGACTAACTAGATGGATTTGAGCCTATTAATGCCTGAAGCTGATTTAGATCTAAACATCTAAATGTGAGATATGGGTCAGTTTTTGCTACAGTTGATGTATAGTAAAATATAGCTGAGTAAATGAACTTATACTATAACGGTGGATGTTCTATCATGAGTCCCTGACCCATGTAGAAAATGAGAAGAAGGGGGCTGATGATGAGGAGCAGATGTTCTAACAGATCACTGTGGTAGCCTAAGCTATCTGGGTTATATCCTGTCAAGGATATAACCAACCACCCAGCTTTTCAAAGTTTAATGATGCCTTCCATGTGCTCTAACTATCAGGAGTGCAAGCAGAGCATCATATAAAAAGCAGTTAGAGTGCCAAGGGTTTCTGAACTTTCTTTCCCAAGAAAAAAGGCAATAGTCCTGAAAGAAAAAAGGCTAAAAAACATAAAACAACTAGATACATGAGGATATATACATCCACATGCTGGCAATACAAAAGTGTAAGTTAACGTACACAAGTGCACTATGTTTAGAATTAGACCACTTTTGCAGTAGACAAAGTTATTGAGATAGATTATTATAGCTTAGAAACCAAAAAAATGAGGTGGAAGTAAAATAAGAATCCAGTAGCCCATGGAGAATGGGCCTAGCTAGCCAGTTCAGGACCTGGAAAAGGAATCCAATTTATATTGTTTGTAAAGGCATGTACAGAGGACTGCTTTCGAGAAAACCATAGAAGAAGCTAAAACCTTGTTGGAATAGGCCGCACCCCTGCCTGGAAGTGGCTTGTTCAGTTGAGAATAGAAAAAAGGAATAGTATGGGACAACCATCTAGAAATAGTTTTCCTTGACACTGGTTGACCTTTTCTCTTACTTTCATAGTAGACAAACAGTTGCTTGACTTTCCTAAAGGTCTGGGTTTTGTCTAGGTAGTTTCTGAGCTGCATGTGGACATAAAGAGTATGAGGAATTCGTTCTCCCTTGTTTTGGGGCTCTGGGGAAAAGACGGAGATTAATAGACAGGCACAAGATAAACTCTGAAAAACTTTAGGCATAAAATAAAGACTAGTTCTTAAAGAAACTCTGTCCTTGTGGAAAATGGGGTAGGGATGACTCAATATAAGAGCTTGTAATGCAGATATCCTTCTAGTAGAAGTCAGAGCAATGAGTAAAATAATCATCCATGTTAAGAACCTCTGTTTAGCCTGATGAGCTGGTTTAAATGGGAAAACGTCAGCTTCTCAGGTACAACATTCAGATCCCAAGGAGGATCCCCCTGCTTTCTAGGTGAATGGATATATAAAACTCTTTCAAAACTGCTTGAGTTAGGATTTGGAAGAAAAGGGATCCCAGAGCATACAAGGAGAAGTGGCTGACAATTGAAACTTGACAGAAGTGTAAGAAAGGCCAGAGGACAATAACTGACACTAATATCAAGAGACAGAGGTAGCAAGGTCTTAAAAGGGTCTTTGTTCTTGAAATGGCATCAGCTAGAAAATCTTTTCCACATAGACATAATATGCCTGGTGGTGCAGCTGTTATCCTATGAACCTATATCAAACAAAGCTCCTCATTAGCACTCTTCAAGAAAAATCTTGATGATTGGATGGTAAATAGGAAATTCACCCCGGGGATCACCTCTGTGGCTCTGCTCGACAGTGGCACAGGAAAATAATTTTCTTGGGTGGCAAAAGCCAGGGTACCTTTTTGGCTGGGCTTGTATAGGCCCCAGGGCCGATAGCCTAATACCTACCTATGAACCTATGAACCTTGTCACCTCACAGTAAGAGGGTCTTGTGTTCAATTCTCGGCTGGGGTGCCTTCTGTGCAGATTCTGCATGTCCCCCCTCTATTGGTGTGGCTTTCCTCTGGGTACTCTGGTTTCCTCCCACATTCCAAAGACATGCATCTGGAGTGTTTCTCCTTGGGTCTCTGCTGAAAATGAGTTCTGCTCCAGTCGAAATTCCTGGTAAACAAATGTTAAATAAATAAAATTATTTTCTGGCAACAGTTTGTTTAATATCCTTCGGTACCTGTTGCATGCCCCCATTAGATAAGGTGCCAAAACGGTATCAACATTGTATCATACATGCAGTTAGTTGCAGAGATTTCAGTTAGGGTTGTATCAAACAACCCCTGTCTTGTGTGACTAAATCCACTCTGGGGGATAGCTTGTGATAATTGTCTTTGACCAGTTTCAAAAGAAGAGAGGACCACCGTCAACTGGGCCTAAAGAGATTCAGCACAACTATAATTGGAGAGTCCTTCTGAGCCTTTTGAAGAATGATGGATATCAGCAGAAAAGGTGGAAAGCATAAAGGAATATTTATGTCCTTGAGAATAAGAAAGCATCTGTTTTCAAGGCATGTTGCAAAGAATTCTGGAGCAAAATATCTTTACCTGTATGTTTGGAGAAAGGGAATCAAATCTTCTTGAGGTGTTCTCCACAGCTGGATCCATTCCCAGAAGACCCCTGTGTGCAGTTACCATTTGTAAGGTTCTGTCCTGGTCCTGCATAGCTTTCATGCTACAGTGTTTTACTCTGATGGAATATATGAATCCTGAAGAGTCAAACTGAGCTGAGTTGTTACCTCCGAGGCTATCATAGCAAGTCTGCAAAGAGTGTATTTATTTTATTTTATTTAACATTTGTTGACCAGGAAAGTTCAACTAGGACAGAGCCTATTTTCACCAGAGGCCCAGGGAGAAACACTCCAGTGGCATGTCTTTGGAATGTGGGAGGAAACTGGAGTACCCACAGGAAACCCACACAAATGTAGGGAGGACATGCAGACTCCACACAGAAGGCACCCCAGCCAATAATCGAACCGGAGAACCTCTTGCTATGAGGTGACAACATTATCCACTGCACCACTGCGACACCCAGCAAACATATGAATGCCTTGAAGTCTGCAATAAGCAATTACTGGAGCCAGACACTTTGTAAACACACTTGGAACAGTGTTTACTTCCAAATGGTAAGATGGAAAACTGATAATGTAAACTAGCTGATGTAAGCTTACGTAAGCTTATGTAAGCTTATGTAAACATCTTAAGAAAGTTTTGAAATATTTTTCAACAGGAATTTGATGGTCACCATCCTTTACATCTAGCTTCACCATAAAGGCTGGTTAAGGGGCACAAGGTAGCAGGGTCTGAAGGGATAACAATTTGAATTTTGAGACCTTGATAAAATGATTCAGAAAAGGTAGTTCTAGTACAGGCCCCCCAAGTCTCTTCTTTCTTATGCACCAGAAAGAATCCTTGAAGTAGGTACTGGTTCTATGACTTGCTGAGATAACATTTGTTCCAGAACTGGAGGAAATAAAGATATCTGATTTACTGGGCAAGAAGGAATTACCTAGAAAGGAGGGAGGCACTCCCACTGGCAAGTGTACTCCTGGCAAATAACCTTTTTAGAACCCATTTTTCTGAAACACTTTGGTGCCACAACAGAAGTTGAAGACTCAGCAAGATGGAGGGGAAGCCTGAAGAGACAGATGGTCATTCTGACCTTTTAGATCGTGCTTGACCTTGAGACGCTTTCCCTTTCTTTTTCGCATCCCCTTGTCACTGCCTATTTGTTGGCGTCTTGTTACTGAAGTGGAATGAAAAAAATGTATTTAATGCTGGAAGATTTGAGTCACTCCTTCAATCACCTTTCCCCTCTCAACAAATCTCATAACCACCTCAGCTGCAGAATGGCCAAACAGAACTTTCCTGACCAGGGTAGAATCTAAAATTTCAGTTTTAACATCTTCAGGAAGATTTTGCAAAAGTAACCAAGTGAGTTTTCTCATGATTGCCCAGGAAACAGCAGCCCCGGAGACAGTATCAGCGATGTCATAACAGATACAACAGAGATATTCAAAGAATTTTTCACCTCAGAAGAGGGAAGGTTAACAAGGAACCTTTTCATGTTTTCAAAAGACAGAAGTAAAAACTTTAACATGTGATCCTGGCAGTTTAAAATTCTGAATGTTAAAGTGGCAGAGGAATAAATGTTCCTCCCAAATTTGTTAAGAAGTTTCCCATTCTTTTTAGAAGGAATGGGATTAGTTTTAGCAGTCTGTGTAGCAGAAGCACTTTTGGATAAGGAAATCATTGCTTTATGGTTAGAAAAGAAGAATTTGTGAGTTTGAGGTACCTCATAGACCCTGTTAGCCTTCCTAAGAGTGGGAGGTTGGCTATCAGCAAGACTACATGCCCAGCATGTAAAGGAGAGAATTCTCTAAATCAGATAAAACAGAAGGAACAGATTGTGGAACATCCAGCTGTAAGAAATCATAATACATGGTTCAAGGCTCCACAGAGCACCCCAGCACTATCGGGCTGCAACTCATACAACACATTTTGGCCACAGAACATGGACCGTAACACAAAAGGAGGGGGTGTATCCATATTCATCAAGGATACCTACACCTCCAGGTTAGTGGTGCAGCATGATACCTCCGAGATCATCCATGTGCAACTTACATCAAGCAAATCTGCAATGCAAATTGTGGCCTGCTACAGATCATCCTCCATGACCCAGGACTACCACTCCGCCTTTCTGGAGACACTAGAAAACATGAAAGTTCTACCGAACACTCTGATATTGGGCGATTTCAATTACCCTACCGTTAACTGGGAAAACTACTCAAGTACAAACTCCCAGGTCTAGCGCTTCCTGGAATTTATCAACTCAAATGCCCTGGATCAGCTGGTAAACTCCCCTACCAGAGGTGAAAACATATTGGACCTGGTCATCACCAACATGGGTGACAGGTGTTCCACACCAGAGGTCAACCCATCACTGGTTAGATCAGATAATAAACTAATCACTCTGGATGTCCACACCCCACCACCACCCCCAACTAAGGAAACCACAGTTAAAAAATTTTCTAAAGCAAACTTCACCTTACTTAAGACAGAGGTGGTAAGTTTCACAGCCCCCACGCTAAAAGATAATGCTGCCCAAGATGCAGAAACCTTTAAAAATGCACTCTATGAGCACCTACAAGGATGCATGGATCGTGCCATCCCTAGCAAAACCAAGACTCACTCCGCTAAGACAAGGAAACCAGTCTGGTGGACCCTTGCCATAATCAGACTATACAATAGAAGGAGGAAACTAGTTCAGAAAAAAAGCAAATCCCAAGAATGAAAGACATCCCTGATCAGTATCAGTAAGAAACTAAGGTCCCTCATAAAATCCTCCAAGGCTAACTTCGAAAGAAAAATAGCCAAGAATTCGAAAGATAACCACAAAGCCTTCTTTAGCTATGTCAAGAATCTAAGGGGCAACTCGCAGATATGCTCTGAGCTAGTGCAAAATAGCACAAAATATACTGAACCCACTGATATTGCCAACATCCTGGCAGATAGATTCAGTGCAAACTTCACCCCCCTCTCTCCCCCAAAAGGGCCCACAACAATACCAGAAAAGTGTAGTGTCCCAGAAATCACAGATGCACAGGTGAAAACAGCCCTTTCAAAAGCCAAAAGCACAGCGTCAATGGGGTCAGATGGTGTCCCAGGCTGCATCTTGCACGAACTACAGAATGAACTAACCCCCACCTAAACACACTGTTCAACCTCAGCCTCTCCACAGGCTACATGCCCATAGAATGGCACACAGCAATGGTTATTCCGCTCCACAAAGGAGGGGCAACAACTGACCCTGGTGACTATCACCCGATAAGCCTGACTAGCCTGGTCTGCAAGGCTATGGAGTGCATCAGCATGGAACTCATTAACAAAGACATTGGGAACCTCCAAACACTTGACCCGACCCAGTTCGGCTTTGTTAAGGGCAGATCATGCCTCCTAAACCTGGTTGACTTCTTCAAGACAGTCACCAAGGCCATAGATGAGGGGAAGGTAGCTCACACCGCCTACCTTGACCTCGCCAAGGCTTTTGACACCATTCCCCACTCGGGAATTATAGAAAACCTCACCAGCCTGAACATAAACCCCTACGTCACGAGATGGGTTGCCAAATGGCTTACAGACGGAACTCACATGGTAAGAATAGCGGGCTCCAGGTCTGACTCTAAATCATTCACAAGTGGTGTCCCACAAGGCTCGGTCCTGGGACCCCTACTGTTCGGCATATACTTCTCAGAAGTACAGGCAAACACAGGAAGACTATGGCTAACCAAGTTCACTGATGACTGCAAACTGGGAGCCATAATTGACACTCTGGCTGACACAGACATTCTCCAAAAGGGCCTTACTGAGACAGACACCTGGTGTCAAAGTCATGGTCTCAAGCTAAATGCCAAAAAATGCATAATCATCCCGTTTGGGAAAAACAAAACACCCATAAATTACCACATAGATGGCAGCCCCCTTAATACAGAAGAGGTAATAAAAGATCTGGGGACCCAGGTATATAGTAATCTCTCCTTTGACAGCCATATTGCCAAAGTAGTTAGGAAATCTTTCTATGTAGCCCATCTAATTACTAAAGGGTTTGCATCTAGAAATAAAGAGGTTATAGTGCCCCTCTACTCGCCACTCATCAGACCCATCATAGAGCACAATGCTCTGTTTAGGATGTATCTCACAAGACACTTTCAACAGCTGGAAAGACCACAAAAGTACCTCACCAAGAGGATTACTGGTCTCAAACATATGTCCTATGCAGCCCGACTGGAAAAACTCCAGCTGTACTCAGTGGCATATCGCTTATTCAGAGGTGATCTCTGCCTGACTTACAAAGCCATGTCCAACTGAGAATTGATGGACATGCTCCACCTAAAGAAATCCAAGTCACTGCAAGCCACTCGCTCTAGTGAGCTAAACCTCGCCACAACAATAAATAGAACATGCTGGAGGGATAGATTCCTGTCACAGAGACTCCCCATGCTTTGGAACAAAATTCTTAACTACATTAGGCAGAGCCCCTCACTAACACTCTTTAAGAGAAACCTTGACGAGTGGATGGGTAACAGAAAATACACCCCTGGGATCACTTCATTGGCTCTTCTTGACAGAGGCTCAGTTAATTAATCAATGGGGCGGTGAAAGCTGACACACTCTGGCTAGGCTTATAAATGCCCTCGGGCAGATAGCCTAGTACCTACCTATGAACTTATTTATTTCCTAAGAAACAGGAACTTCATTATTTTCCATTGAAAAACCTCTTTTGTTTTAGATAAAGTTTCAGGAAAAAGAAAGGTCTTCTGGGGGGAAATTTGAAGCAACACGTTCCACAGAATCAGAATCTTTAGGTTGTGAAGAAAATCCTTAAGCTCCACATTCTTCCTCCTAACCTTGCTTTTCTGACTTAAATTCAGTCAGATAGAGAAGGAACTCCTCTTGTCTTTCCTGAAGAGGAAGTATGTAAAGAAAAAACAAAAATTAGCTCCCTAGCAAATCTCAGCACATATCCCCTGTCGACTGAAATGGAAATAGGAGCAGCTACATATTTTACGTTTTGATTTAATTTCTTGGGAAACTGTCTGGAAAAGGTTCAACCAAAAGCAGGCACACCCTCCCAGGCCTCCATCTCCTTTTTTCTAGGTATGCAGTAGACCTCCACCCACCCCCTCTCATGATACCAACAGAAGCAATTCTCCCTTGTACACAGAGGCAGTCCCACAGTACCAGAAGACATGACCGATCTGTTGGTGTTTTAGGTGCAGAACTAACGGGACCAGGTTAAGCGATGAGTGATCCAAGGAACTATATCCAGCCACAACACAGTCATCCATCAGTGGCTGAGGCAAAACTAGAGCCAGCCTAACATATAAAGATTGCCTGATAACTTTCTTTTCCTTTCGAACAGGGTAAAGAAAAACTGAAGCAATAGGTAACTGCTCCATATGTTCAGCCACAAAAGAAGTCTGAAAGGCAGTTTCAGTTAACAGAGCCTGTAAGAATCAGTAAACTCAGTGCCAGATGAAAAAGGTGGTTTTGGTGTAAAAACACCATGATAGTCCATAAAAGCACCAAGTCCTGCCCAATACATAAATTCTATACCAGAATATTAGAAAAAGTTCAAAAGACAGCTTTAGAGACAATATGGTTCCACAGCATTTGCAATAAAATCCTCTGGAATAGAATGCTAGCCCAAACAACATGATTTTCCTAGTGTAAATAATATTTGTTTCTTGAAAAAAAAAATTAGACGACTGTCAGTTCCTTGCATGCCACAGAAGCTGGCTCTGTTCTTGCTCAACACTTTGATAAACTATATCCCTAAATATGAACAAATACCTATTCATACCTTATACCTCCTAACTCTCCCTTCTTCACTCACTTCCTTACATCTATCAATTTCTCTCCCTGGCTTTCTATCTCAATATACCATATCTCTCACTTTAAATTACAATTCCTTTTTGTATTACAAACTGGCTAAAATTTCTCTAAATATTAAACCATTGTCATATAACTTCTGTCTATTCTTAACCAATATTTTCATAGTATGTCTAATTTGGTATAATTATTTAAAGTGTAGATGTTTTTATATTATTTTTGAAGATTGTAAAATTATTGTTTTGAAAATGTTTTCTAATATTTAGGAGGTTTTCTCCCCAGGCCTTGGCTGAAAATGGACTCTTTCCCAGTAATCAATTGTCAATAAATAAATAATACTTCAACTGCAAGAAAGCTATGAAGCTCTTGGTGTGCTACCATTTTTTGTATGGAACTCTCTGCACAAGTTCCCAGCAGTTAGAATATATCAAACTGTTGTTCATATCCTTGCCAGGATATAACTCATATAGCTTAGGTTACTGCAACAGTGATCTAATGCTGAAAAATCTAACTGGATAGTGGTTACTGAAGGAGGGAGTGTTGACTGATGCAAGAGATTATTGTAGGAAGGGTGTTGCCTGATTGGAGAGATTAATGTAGGAGGGAATGTTGACTGATTGGATAGATTATTGTAGGAAGGGGTGTTGACTGATGGGAGAGATCATTCTGGCTGCTTTGGTAAGAATTGGACCAAGTAATGAGTGTCTGAATGATTTAATATTGGGTAGAGAAGAATATGCCCATTAAGGGTAAGTGGAGACTACAGGCAGATAATGTGTTTAATCAGAGCATCATAGAATTATGATTTTAGTAACATCTTACAATTTATCCAGTTGTGGGGCTCAACCAGATAAAGCACAGGAGTCAGGAAAGGACGGGTTGCCATCCTGTTGCAGTGCTCAACCTGTCAGGGCACATGAATCATGACCAAGCTCAGTTGCTGTCCTGCTGCGTAGGTGTTGCAAGTCGGCACCAAGTTTGCATGAAGAGGATAATATGCTATAGGGGATATTGGGCTTTTAGTACACCAGGATCAGAATATGCTACCTACAGGTGACCAAAGGGCAACAGGCAGAATTAACATTCCCACGGTGGCACAGTGTCAGACAGGGTCAAATATGCCACATAGAGCAGTGGCCATTGTAAGCATGTTGCAGACAATACAAAGTCAAATGCCACTTGCCATGAGCAGTGATACATACGCATACCCTGATTCACGTGTGTAACCCACAGGTGGACATGTCCTGGCATGGGACAAAAAGAATGGAAACAGCTGGAAAGGTTCACTACACAGAAGACAGATGTGCTACCACAGGCTCTCTACAAATATGGATTATGTATTTTTGAGAAAGATAAAGCAGAAAGGGACTTTTGAGACCATATATGGCAGGGCTGTGTATATATATATATATATATATATATATATATATATATATATATATATATATATATATATGATGTATATGCAGTATATAAGCCACGGTGGTGCAGCAGTAGCGTTGTTGCCTCACAGCAAGAGGTTCTCCCGTTCGATTCTCGGCTGGAGCGCCTTCTGTGTGGAGTCTGTGGTCGAGTGGCGTTCGAAAGACATGTGTAGAATGGGCGTGCCTTTGCTGAAGGTTGGGTGTCGAGCTGGCACCTCGGTACCCGTAAAAAATCTACTGCCAATCAGTAGTGGTCCAGAGTTCTGCTGTGGTGACCCCTAACTGGGAAAAACCGAAAGCAGAAGAACAACATATATATGCTGTATATATATATATATATATATATATACGCCCCCCACACCCCCATTACTTTATATTCTAACTCCTGGATTGCACTACAGTGGGGAAAAGGCCATATATAACTTCCGACTAAATTAGGTTTGACCAAATGAGTTATCAGTGGTGTGCTTTCAGTCAAGTGTGCTTAGTGGTCAGTTTTGACCAAAGTAGACTCATATATATATATATATATATATATATATATATATATATATATATATATATATATATATATATATATTTTTTTTTTTTTTTAGATATGTTACCAACACATATAACTGTCTATGACTTGTAGAAGAACTCATTTCTGGGAACATTGTCGGTGCTGTGAAGAGCACTTTTGGCTATCTTAAAAGACTGAAAAAAATACTATTTTATGAACTTTAATCATAATTTGACTAAGGAATTGGGTCCAGTCCTGTCACAGTACTAGACACCGAAAAATTAAACCAAGATAGAATATACATATATATATATATATATATATATATATATATATATATATATATATATATATGGTTTCACTTCATATTCTCGAAAAAATCTCAAATTTCAGAATTTCGTGACCATAAAGCCGAAACCATTAGAACACCAAAACATCAAAAACCTGAAACCAGAAGACCGAACACACAGCATACACTACACCACACACAAACCACAACATCCACAACACAAAACAAACACAAACAAACAAAAGACCAAACATGCAAACACCTACACTATAGATAAGCTCCCCTGCGCCCCCCCCACGTGGGGGCTGCACCCATCACACACCCTCACTTATATATACTAACTCCGAGATTGCACAAATAGTAACAGACAGAACACTCACACCCAGTCATTCCACAGCCCTTGCACACACACACACACAAACACACACACACACACACACACACACACACACACACACACACACACACACACACACACACACCCACACACACACGCATCACACATACACAAACAGCAACACATCCAACAATCACTCACTCATACGTTAACCTAGCAACCCTAACCCACACACACAACTTAAAAACAAAGTGACACACACTCAAACTCCCACCCAAAACCCTTAAAACAGCCACTTACAAGTAAACACCGCGCATCACATAACGTAAAGCCATAACCGTAAATTTGACATATTCTAATTCGCGATTATGTGCTTTCCATATTTTAAACTTTCAGCTTTATACTGTTGAAATTTGAGATTTCTGCATTTCTGCTATATGAAGTGAAACCATATATATATATATATATATATATATATATATATATATATATATGGTTTACCATCAGAATGTTGAATGCTAAATGGTTGAAACTAAATTGGTTGAACACACTATATTGAATGATCAAAATGTCGAAATACAATTAGTCTAAACACACAATGTCAAAATTATCGAATTTGCCCATTTCTGCACTATAGTGCAATCTCGGAGTTGACATATTTAAGTAGGGGGGTGTGGGGGGTGCAGGGGGGTGTAGCCCCCTTGCAAAATAGTAGAGTTGATCTCATTGCTTTTTCAAGGAAATGATTATAGACATTGTGACAATTCAATGTTTTGGGTTGGGAAGTTATTTTTTGACCAAATGACTATTAGACATTATGGCATTCAACATTCTGATGGTAAACCTATATACACACACACATATATATATATATATATATATATATATATATATATATATATATATATATATATATGTGTGTGTGTGTGTGTAAAGAAACCCACACAATTGGCATGCATCAGTCTCTGTAAACACACCTCATATCAGCAGGTCACCAGCACCATGCATAGCGTAATGCACATCTATAGGGTTAAGATCTCAGCTGAGTGGCCAAACCAAAATCTCCAGTATCCTCTCTGTCCAACCAGTGTTTTGTGTCCCTGCCCAAGTAGCTGACACGCACACACTTTGAGATTTGATTTATATACACACACACACACACACGTGCGTGCACACACCCATACACACACACACACACACACACACACACACACACACACACACACGCACGCACGCACACACACACACACACACACACACACACACACACACACACACACACACACACACACACACACACACACACACACACACGCACACACACACTCCTGGAAAAGGCTGGCACAGGTTTACTAGCTATGCCTTCTTCTGCCTAGACTATAAGTTAGTTTTGACTGCCACCAGCTACTCATTAGCTTCTTTAAGGCCCTTAAAAAGGAGTGTCCAGTCTCACTGTGTACTTTTACTAGTAATCAAAAAAACGGTAGTTTGACCAAGAGCAAGGCTATTAGGAGTGGCCCACACAATCACCAAATAAATATGCAAGTACTCTTAAAACTTAAATATTTCTACACCGATCAGCCACAATGAAAGGTTTAAACATATCTAATAATAAATAATAAAACTACAAGAAAATACTTAGTAAATAATCACAGTTACATCAGCATTCAAAACCACATTAAATATTTAAAACAACATTGCAGGATAGTCTCAAATAAATAAAACATCTAAGCTATACTTCACTATATTCCTGTCTGAATCTAAGACAAATTACTGTACCCTAGTTAACTTACTTCCAGAGTCAGGCAAGATAGATGTGGTGAGTAGGTCTTCCAGCTAATGCTTTCAGATCAAAGACAAAATACAAAATGCGCAGTCACTTTCTCAGACAGTTCTTAAATTAATATTTCAAATATTACTGCTGGGGTAGCTGGTAGCATGACATCACATATTGTCATCTGACTATCAGTTCCCAGGCTCACAACCATTGAGTTTAGCATCCACCTGCGAAAACACATAGACCTTAGTCAATGGTGGAAGTCATACAATAATTTACATTCCTCCACATTTAAAGACAATACAAAAACTTCTAGTTCTAGACATTATGTCTCCTGTTGCACTGAAACTGAAAGATAACATCTCTTTTATTACGTGGTTATAAAGTAATTTAAGCTTTCAGCTATTCTTCTGGAGTTAACTTCTTGTGTTTCAGCCCCCGTTGTTGACATACATACACATCTAAACAGTTACAATAGTGTATATACATTTCTGCTCAGTATTTTACAAAATACTTCTTCCACACACGTCTGTACAATATAACATACAGTTCTAATACAGTTGTAATGCAAGCAATTCCATCATGCTGATATTCACAAATGACACACAACCAGTTACAAAATTCCATATGGCTGGGCTGGCAGCATGTCCCTTGTTACAGAAGGTACACTCACATAACCTGCAGGCGAAGTGATGGTGCAATGGCAAGAGGGACAGCCAGCATCACTTGTGCTCAGGGTAAGCCAGCTCATGCATGTCAGCCAGATCCCTGCTATAGAGGTTTCACTGTCACAGATGGCTTGAAGTGGCTGCATTGCCACGAAGTGTGTACACCCAGCATGGGAGACAAAAATGTAGTTGTCAGTTACCACAATGAGTTTAGGACTGTCCTGGACCTGTTCATAGGTTCATAGGTAGGTACTAGGCTATTAGCCCAAGGGCCTAAGTAAGCCTAGCCAACAAGGTTCCCTGGCTTACGGCACCCAAGAAACTTATTTTCCTGTGTCCCTGTCGAGCAGAGCCACAGAGGTCATCCCCAGGGTGTATTTCCTATTTCCCATCCACTCATCAATATTTTTCTTGAAGAGTGCTAATGAGGAACTTTGCTTGACATAGATGGGTAGCTTGTTCCAGAGTATGGGAAGTCTCTGGGACAGGAATCTATCCCTCCAACATGTCCTGTTTATTGTGGTGACAAGGTTTATGTCCCTACAGCATGTAGCTCGGAGGGATTGGGATGTCTTTAGGTGTAGCATGTCCAACAGCTCTGGGTTTGACATAGCTTTATATGTTAGGCAGAGATCACCTCGAAGTAGGCAATATGTACGGAGTAAAGCTGCAGTTTTTTGAGACAGTCAGTGTAGGGCATCTGTTTGAGGCCAGTAATCCTCTTTGTGAGGTACTTCTGTGGCCTTTCCAGCTGCTGCAGATGTTTTGTGAGGTACATACCAAAAGGAGTGTTGTACTTTATAATGGGTCTAATGAGTGTTGAGTAGAGGGGAACAATGACCTCCTTTTTCCTGGGTGAGAACACTTTTGTGATGAGGTGTGCCACATAGAAGGATTTCCTGACTACTGTGGTGATGTGATTATCAAAGGAGAGACTACTATCCACCTGGGTCCCAAGGTCTCTTATCACACATTCCGCGTTAAGTAGTCTGCCACTTATGTAGTAGTTCATGGGTACAGAGGTTTTACCAAAGGAGATGACAATGCACTTTTTGGCACTGAGCTTGAGGCCATGGCTCTGACACCAGGTATTTGTCTCAGTGAGGCCCTTCTGTAGGATG
The DNA here is from genome assembly GCF_019279795.1 of Protopterus annectens. Classification (NCBI taxonomy): domain Eukaryota; kingdom Metazoa; phylum Chordata; order Ceratodontiformes; family Protopteridae; genus Protopterus; species Protopterus annectens. Next base: position 1,332,403,426 of record NC_056747.1, read on the forward strand.
TCCACATCATTTGGGGACTCTACTATGGCTCCTAGTTTAAAGTCATTTGCGAACTTCATTAGCTACAGGTCTTCTGTGTTAGCCTGTACTTCAGAGAAGTAGATACCAAACAGGAGAGGTCACAGGACTGAACCCTGTGGTACTCCACTTGTCAGTGGTTTGAAGTCAGATTTGGAGTCTGCAACTTTTACAGTGTGGGTTCTGTCAGTGAGCCAGTTGGCAGCCCATCTTGTGATGTAGGGATTTATACCTAGTTTACTGAGTTTAGTTATAATTCCAGAATGGAGGATGGTGTCGAAAGCCTTGGAGAGGTCAAGATAGGCTGTGTAAAACACCTTACCCTCGTCTACAGCTTTGGTGGCTGCCTCAAAGAAGTCAATCAGGTTCAGGAGGCATGATTTGCCTTTCGCAAACTTGAACTTGGTGGGGTCCAGAGTTTGGAGGTTACCAATGTTGTTGTTTATTAGTTCCATGATGATACATTCCATGGCTTTACAGACCAGGCTTGTCAGGCTAATAGGGCGATAGTTCCCAGGATCATTGGTGGCTCCCCCTTTGTGGAGTGGGATAACTGTTGCTGTGCACCATTCAGTGGGCACAAAGCCTGATGTGAGGCTATAGCTGAACATGGTGCTTAGGTGGGGAGCCAGTTAGTTCTGAAGTTCGTGTAGAACGTGGCCTGGGATGTTTTCTGGTCCCACGGATGCTGTGTTTTTGGCTTTAGAGAGTGCAGCCTTTACCTGCGTAGTTGTGATTACAGGGACTCTGCATGCTTCCTGTATAGATATGGGCCCTTTAGGGGGTGAGGGGGGGGGGGTAAAGTTAGCACTGAATCTATCTGCCAGGATGTTGGCAATATTAGTTGGTTCTGTAATTTTTGTGCCATTGTGCTGTAACTTAGAGCAGATCTGGGTGTTCCCATTGAGATTCTTGACATAGCTATAGAATGCTTTGTCACTGTCCCTAGAATCAGTGGCAATTTTGTTTTCGTAGCTAGCTTTGGATGATCTTATAAGGGATCTCAGCTTCTTACTGAGGCTGACCAGGGAGCTCCTCCACTCATGGGATTTTACTCTCTTTTGCAACAGTTTCTTCCTTCTGTTGTAGAGTTTGTTTATGGCGGGGGACCACCAGATTGGCTTCCTTTTTTGGAGGATAGTGTCTTGGTTCTGTTTGGGATAGCACAATCCATGCACTCGTGGAAGTGCTTATAGAGCGCATTTGTGTTGGATTCAGCAGTCGTAACTGTATTGTCCATCTGCATGGGTGTCATGAAGTTCGCCACTTCTGTCTTAAGAAGCATGAAGTTAGCTTTGGAGAAATTTTTTACCATGGGGGTAGGATGCGGATATCTAGGATGATTAGCTTATGGTCGGATCTGACCAACAAGGAGTTGCCTTCAGATGTGGAACACCAGTCACTCATGTTGGTAATGACTAGGTCTAACTCTAGGATATTGTTGCCCCTGGTGGAGGTGTGGATAAGTTGATCCAGGGCATTGGAATTTATGAATTCCAGGAAGCGTTGAGCGAAGGAGTTGGTACATGAGTAGTTTCCCCAGTTAATGGTGGCACAGTTGAAATCAACGCAGACAAAGGAGGGGCAGTGGTAGTGTTAGATTGGTGTGATCAACGCAGACAAAGGAGGGGCAGTGGTAGTGTTAGATTGGTGTGACTATGACATTGAAGCACATAAACAACTTAATGATGCTAAATATTATACCAAAATGCCATTGGACCCCACCTTGGTTTTCAAAAAGGATATTGATGACTTTTTGAACTCTGCTGTTGATAATGGTATTATTGATAAAAAAACACTTTATCATTTAACTATTACTGATCCTACTAGACAACATATTTACTTTCTACCAAAAATACATAAGGATTTTTCACATCCACCTGGAAGGCCCATTGTATCAGGTATGGGGTCGATAACTGAACCTCTTTCTGAATTTCTAACTATGCATTTAAAGCCGTTGTTACTATATGTAAGATCACGAATACAGGATACGACTCAATTTTTGAGTATTGTAAATGATATGCAGTTGAATTCAGATTGGTTACTCTGTACCTTGGACGTAAGTTCACTCTATACCAACATTCCACATTGGGGTGGACTTGATGCTATTGAATTTTGGCTCAATGAATCTAAATTATACCAACCTGGGTTCAATACTCTCCTGTTGAATTTGACTGAGCATGTTTTGACTAAAAATGTTTTTTTCTACAACCAGGAATGCTACCTACAGACCAGAGGTACAGCTATGGGGGCATCTTTTGCCCCCATTTATGCTGATCTGTTTATGGCCTATATAGAACAAATTATGATTTATGACGACGCTCATAATTTGTTTTTGCCAGAAATTGATATCTGGCGCAGATATCTGGATGACTGCTGGATGGTGTGGAGATCGGATATTTCATATCTTCAGGAATTTATGGAATACCTGAATGATAATATATGGGGAATACAATTTACTATTACTTATGATCGGGAATCCATTACATTTTTGGATGTTTTGGTAACTAGAAATAATGATAACACCTTAACAACTGAAACCCATAGAAAATTCCCCCAATACAATACGATTCTCCACGCATCCAGCTTTCATCCAAAACATATTGCAAAGAACATCCCTAAATCGCAATTTATTAGGATTAGGCGTAATTGTTCTGAGAATAACACTTTTGTCAATCACGCTCAGGATTTGCATAACAGATTCATTGAGAGGGGCTACTGTTCAGGATATGTGACCATGGCTCAGAATTATGCATTGGGTCTACATAGACCTAATTTATTAACATATAAAAAGAAACATACAAAGTCAAATAAACTTAGACTCACTACAACATTTGGTAGAAATACCAACAACTTTATTAAGATTATTAGGGATAACTGGAACATATTGGAGGCTGATGTCAGAATCAAAAATATTATCCCTAACAAATGCCTTTTTTCTTTTCGTAAGGGTAAGAATTTGGCTGGTCACTTTAATCACTACAAACATCATTATGAGTCCACTTTACCACAGGTATATCAAACTACCATCTTGGGTGATAAGCTTATTGGTTCCTTTCCATGTGGTCACTGTGTCAATTGTAAGCATATGCTGAAAACTAAGGAGTTCACCAGTAGGAATACTAATACAGTTTTTGACATTAGATTTTTTGCTAACTGTAACACAGATTGGGCCGTTTATTTGGCATGTTGCACCTGCCACTCATTTTATGTAGGGCAGACATCAAGACCAGTTAAACTACGTATCTCTGAGCATCTCAGTGACATTAGATGCCATAAGATAACCAATGCATTATACAAACACACTCTCACGCATAGTACTGCAAAATTTCATTTTACCATCATTGATAAAATTATTGGTGACAGAACCATTAAGAGTGGTTGGCACAATAAACTCAACCTTAAAGAAAAGAAATGGATTACGAAATTAGGTGCACTATTTAATCCTGGGTTAAATGATTGTTTATAAATACAAATTTGAATATATTATACATGTTTGTTGAACAAATGGTGTTTCAATATTCAGAATACATACATATGCTCATTATTTATATATATTGACATAGTTAATTCTAATACTTTAGTATGTACTCTGATTTGTAACGCATTTTGCATATATGCATATTCATATATATTTTTTTGTTCAATTTTGGATCATGTATAATTGGTGCTCTAATATTCGGAACACAGATTTTTGTATATGTTTTTTAAAAATATATATATATATAGAAACAGCTAATCATAATATGAATGTACTCAAGTCCTTTAAATGATCCATTTTTTTGAATGTATCTACATTCATACCAAATTTTTGTTATTTATGCTGTTTGACAATTAGCACATGTTTAAAATTTTGTAACCAATCAGCATGGCTTTATCTGCTTAAATACAGCATTTCTGTTTTGGCTCCTTGCTGTACACTGAAGAAGGCTGGGTTTTCAACCATTGCCGAAACCGGTTTGTTTTTGGATGCCATTATGCTGTTTGGGTAGTTTTTATTAAACTACTCTTTTTTGACTCAGTCTACTTGCTGCTGGCTTATTCTTTGTTTTTTGAAGCTATTCACTGAGAGCCGTGCAGTTCCTCACGTGCAGGGGAACATTTTGTTTGCTACAGTTGAAATCGCCCATTATTAGGGTGTTTGGTTGAACCCTAATATTTTCCAGTATATCAAGAAAAGAGGAGTGGGAATCCTAGGGTATGGTAGGGGATCTGTAGCAAGCTACAATTTGGATTTCAGTTTTGCTCAGAGTTAATTGCACTTGGATAAGCTTGGATGCATTATACTGAGCAACTAGCCTGGAGGTGTGGATATCCTTAATGAATATGGACACACCTCCTCTTTTGGTGTTCCAGTCCAGGTTAGATAGCCAAAAAAGTGTGGTATAGGTTAGTACTATGCTAACTGCCATTGCAAGCCATTTTAAGCCTAGCCAATTATCCCTTGTGAGACTCAAACCCTGCACCTTGTGTTTGCATGGCAAACACTTTAACCATTAGGCCACCCTCTCTGGTATGAGTCATAGCGTGGTAATGCAGGGGTGCTCTCTAGAGCCTTGAATCAGGTCTCAGTCACTGCACAGATATCGATGTTCTCCATTTTAAGGAGTGCCTCGAAGGAGTGTATTTTTGAGATTTAGACTTTTAGCATTGAGTAGCATTACCCTCAGTTTTTGCTTCCTTGTTCCTGTTATAGTGGTGAATTTGTCATTTGAACCTTGCCTAAAAAAGGCACTATAGGGGTGGCAAGAACCTTAGCCAGTTTCTGGAATCCCAACGGTGACAGGTGCAGGCCATCTCTGGCAAAGCATGGTGGTCTGTCAACCATGTCGTCCTAGGCAGACAGATACTGGAACCCCTTAGAATGACACCAGAAGCTTAGCCAATTGTTGAAGTCAATAATTTTGTCCTTGTGCTGCGGTATCATTCTAGGCAATGGCAGGATGCTACTCAGGGCTTGGGTCATACCTGCCTGGACTACAAGATCGGAGAGTGCTTCCATGTCTCTTTTCATGTAGTCCAGGGAGGTACGTGTCAGGTCATTCACACATGTTTACATTAGTCAGCTGATACCCACGTAAGTGATCCAGGTACAGAGAGCCACTACTTGCATTATGGCATACATGTTAAATGGGCTCTGCAGCCTACATGAGGATCTGCTACCACTGCAGGGACTGTAGGACATCCTGGAATGCAAGCAAAATAACATGGTGCATAGAGACTGGAAGTAGGTTGTCCTTTTAAGGGCGCTGCTGCCTAGGAGACTTCAGTTGGTGGATCCATACAGATACAGTCAATTAGCCTTCATGGCCATAATATGGAATGAATGCTCATTGCATAGTTGTATGCCATTTTTATGAAGAAGATACACACTGATAGCTTCACTATCAACACTGTCCATGGCTGCCTCTGCCCATGAGCATGAACGCTCCTTGGATGTAGCTGATTCTTTTTCAGCTCCTGCATGGATACATACTTTATAAATGCATTCTATGAACACCTTCAGGAATGCATGGATCATGCGATCCCAAATAAAACCAAGACCCAATCCTCCAAAGGCAGACGTCCTGTCTGGTGGACCCCAGCCATAAACAAACTATACAATAGAAGGAGGAAGCTACTAAATGATAGAGCAAAATCCCAAAAAGGGAAGGCATCACTGATCAGTATTAGCAAAAAACTACGGGCACTCATAAAATTGTCTAAGGCCAGCTTCGAGAGAAAAATTGCACAGGACACTAAGGATAATCACAAGGCTTTCTTTAGTTATGTTAGGAACCTGGGTGGTAATTCCCAGATATGCTCAGAATTAGTCCAAAATGACAAAAAATACACTGAACCCACAGACATTGCCAACATCCTAGCTGACCGGTTCAGCGCAAACTTCTCCCCCCCCACCAAAAGGGCAAATATCTATCCCAGCAGAGTGCTGCCCCCCTGACATCTCAGATGCTCAGGTAAGAGCCGCCCTCTCCAAAGCAAAAAACAGCATCAGTGGGACCAGACGGTGTCCCGGGCTGCGTCCTACATGAACTCCAAGAAGAGCTAAACCCAAACATAAAACTACTGTTCAATCTCAGCCTTACTACAGGATATGTGCCCAAAGAGTGGCATACGGCAACAGTGGTCCCTCTCCATAAAGGTGGTGCCTCAACGGATCCTGGAAACTATCGCCCCATAAGCCTGACTAGCTTGGTCTGCAAAGCTATGGAAAGGATCATCATGGACCTCATAAATAAAGATATTGGGGACCTACAGACACTGGATCCTACCCAGTTCGGCTTTGTTAAGGGCAGATCCTGCCTCTTAAACCTGGTTGATTTCTTTGAAACAGTCACCAAGGCCATTGACGAGGGGAAGGTGGTCCACACAGCCTACCTGGACCTCGCAAAAGCCTTTGATACAATACCCCACTTGAGCATTATAGATAAGCTCACCAGATTAAATATAAACCCCTATGTCACTAGATGGATTGCAAACTGGCTCAAGGACAGAACCCACATGGTTAGAATTGCTGGAGCCATGTCAGACTCCAAACCAGTTACAAGTGGTGTCCCACAAGGCTCAGTCCTGGGACCTCTCTTGTTCGGTATATATTTCTCGGAGGTACAGGCCAACACTGAAAGACTGTGGCTGACCAAGTTTGCAGATGACTGCAAACTGGGCGCCATAATCGACTCTCCAGCCGACACAAGCATCCTCCAAAAGGGCCTCATAGAAACAGACAACTGGTGCCAGAGCCATGGCCTCAAGCTAAATGCCAAAAAGTGTATAGTTATCCCCTTTGGCAAAAACAAAGTGCCCACAAATTACCACATAGGTGGTAATCCATTAAGTACAGAAGAAGTCATTAGGGACCTGGGGACCCAAGTTGATAGCAATCTCTCATTTGACAACCACGTGGCCAAAGTGGTTAGAAAAACATTTTATATAGCCCACCTAATCATGAAGGGATTCACATCTAGATCAGGGGAGGTCATCGTGCCTCTTTACTCATCCCTCATCAGGCCCATAATTGAGTACAATGCCCCTTTTGGGATTTACCTTACCAGACACCTGCAGCAACTGGAAAGACCCCAAAAGTACCTCACCAAGAGGATCAAAGGGCTCAAACAGATGCCATACGCTGCCTGGTTAAAGAAACTCCAGCTCTACTCAGTGGCATACCGCCTGTTCAGAGGCGATCTGTGCCTGACGTATAAAGCCATGTCCAACCCGGAATTATTGGACATGCTGCACCTCAGAAAATCCAAATCCCATCGAGCTACGCTCGAGAGACTTGAACCTCAGCACTGAAATAAATAGGACATGCTGGAGGGACAGATTCATAACCCAGAGGCTCCCTTCACTCTGGAATAAAATCCCAGTCCAGGTTAGGCAGAGTCCCTCATTGACTCTCTTCAAGAGGAATCTTGATGAGTGGATGGGAGATCGTAGGTTTACCCCGGGTATCACTTCTGTGTCACTGTTAGACAGAGGCACAGTATACTAACCTCGAAAAAGGGCATAGCAAAATTAATTTAAAATGGGTGGTGAAAGCCAAACACATTCTGGCTAGGCTTATAAATGCCCTAGGGCAGATAGCCTAGTATGAACCTATGAACCTATGAACCCATACCATCAGGCTAGCCAATCAGGGTTCTACAATTCAGCACTATCATAGTCTTCTTTAGCCATGCCATGAGTGATACCTTCCTCTGCCTATTCACAGGGCCATTGTCAGAATTCGACTGGAATGCCAAACTGGACACCATAACAGGGTACTTGTACATGTTCCTGATGTGGTATGCCTCCCTTGAACAGGATGTCTCCAGCCATGACACTGTGAGCCATATGGTACACTTAGCTAGCATTCCACCAGTTGAAGCACTACTTCACCACAGGAGGATGTGATCATTGACTCCCCAACCTCATAGTCATGTGCATGGCTACCACACCCACACCTATGCCCTTACACTAATGTTAGTGTTTCTGTACCCTGTCACTATACCCCTACCCCACCTGTGTAAATGGTGATGACTGTGCCCTCTCCTATGCTGCCAACAATACTCTGACACTTGTGAGGCCTGCAAATTCCCTTGCATCTACCAAACATGCATTCTCAGTCCTTGCACCCTCAATTTAGGACTCACGCCCAAGTAGTATCTGTAACATACCACTTTTCAACAACTTCAGAACAAAACTGTTTGACTTCATAGGAAGGAGAACCAGCTGCACTGCCCTTAAACATCCTCCAGTAACTTAATTTGATCTGTTTGATACTCCAGCAGTTAACTTCTATCTCTATATCATTTAGACCCAGCTCTTACTTTACAACTTCTTAACGTTTTATTCACTAACCCTAATAGTTTATTTCTGTACTTCACTTCTTCGTCTGGTCCCCCCCAATATCTCACCTTCTACTTACCCAAAGAAACAATGTAGAAAGACATTTCACAAGAATCTTGCAACTTGTATATGCATGTATATTCACTTATTTTTGTATACTTTTCATGCTGACATTTCATTTGTAATAACTCTGTATATATAGTTTGAAACTAATCTCTGTTAACTTGTCTAAAATGTAAATACATCTCTTTTTCTATTGTGACTCCTAGGCTGTCTGAAATGAGTCCTTTTTGGATCAGTCCTCTAAGCAGGTAAACAAATACACAAACCATCTAAACAAACAAATATACATACACAGATAAATAAATAAAATATTTACAAATTGTTCCTAAATGCCTTTACATTGGTATCACTAAAAATCAAAGTGAAGTTACCTGCACGTAGGACTAATGGTACATTACCAGTGTTATTTGAAATGTTACTAGTAAACACTGTGAAAAGCACTCACACTGATATGATCTTAGTAACAATCCATTAGTTAGGCCATTTGGTAGGGAGCTTTTATTGCCACAATATCAATCTGGAGTATGAATCCAAATCTCCTTGAATCTGCTGTAATGCTTTTTCTTCAAATCATTTTTCTTTAAGACATTTTAAATGAAGTGAATGGGATGCTATATCAAAAGCATTAGCCATTATAAGATTAAGATGGTATGTAATCTATTGGCCGGGTACCTGCTGAAATTGTAAGCATGATAACTAAGACTGATGGAATAGTGGAAATAAAAGTGTGAAAATGTGGGAGCATATCCTAAGTCTTAGGGTGCAACACCTTGGAATATTCTCACTGCTCTTAAATGCACTGATCTCAGAATTATTACGTCTAAGTACTGATGTATGTGTGTGTGTGGGGGGGGGGGTACAAGGGGGAGACGTACCCTTGTAAAAATGTCTAAAAGGTACACCAGTGAGTTTCAGAATTCACTGCTTTTTTTCTTTCAGTCATAGGTTACATTTCATGGTGTCATAACTCCCATTATCAGATCTTGTGCTTCCAAAAGGGATGTATATTAGCCTAACTACTGCAGCGTTGCCATAGTAACCTAACTACTGTAGTGTTGCTGTAGCAGCCTAATTACTGCAGTGTGGGCTCCATAGCCAGCTCTAAATCCATGTTGTACCTTGGTAAGGATTTTGGAGTCTAAGTAGGTGTTCCATTACTTCTAGATGCCCCCTTATTCTGGTACCTTAGCCAGTGTACATAATATGTAAATGGGTCTGTAGGCTTGGACCTCACGGAGGTCAGCTCCCTTTGATATTAGTATTAGCTTGGTATTCTTCCAAAGATTAAGTTCTGTTCCTTGCAAAGCCATAAATTATTGAAAATTGCACTGGATATGCCAACCATCTGTTGCATGTAGAAAGGAGTTAGTAGAGGCCATATATATGGTGCTGTGGTTTCTGACTCTGCAATGTGCCTTATGGTTAAAGCAGCAGTTAGTTTAAAGCCAGATGTTAATACATCAACAACTGGTGTTGTAACATCAGCAAGTAGGGATCATCTACTGATATACCAGGTAAAGGTGACATATTCTGTGCTATTGTCTGAATGACAGTGGAGAAATTCTCTCTGATGGGATTAGCGCCTTCCATATGGGATGGCAAGGTAAATGGATTAACAGGAATGTCAGGTGTCTTTTATAGCAATCCAGTAGCACTCTTCAAGAACTATGCTGGTTGGTTGTCATTATGCTGTTGCATAGATGGTCAGTTTATTCAGCCTTATTTATTTTTGGCAGGCATGCCATAATACACAGTAACTGTTACTAAGAGTTTCATCACCCTTCTTTTAGTGAGTGGCCCATGTCCCACCCCCTTTACGTATGAATTTCCTAATTTCAGTTCTGATGTTCCTGAGTAATGTTTACATTTGTGCCTTAATGCTGACAAAGGTTGCTGCATCATGTAATGCTGCAGCTGTCTCAATATTGTCCAGTCAACATTATTTCTTTCTTTTTCTGTGTAATTTAAAAGTAAGTCATGTCATTTCTATATGGTTTTACTGAGATTTTTGGATGGTGCAGGGGCATATGCTTTCAGCATGCAAATGTCAATATGTGATTGCTTCAGTGTCCCTGAAATGAAAACTTCTCATATAGCGATAGCTGATCCTGTTTTTTTTTGTCCACTTTTGTGGTTGGCTGCTGTTATTACTTGCTGGAAGCTGAAGGCTGTGCATTGTGCAACCATTAATGCTTTTTTGTTGTCTATTCCGTGGCATAAAGAGGTCACCAAACAGGCCTATTTCATTTGGGTCATTCTGACACATGAGTATATGTAATGGTAGTAGTATTTCACCTTTATCTGGTTTGAAGCAGATACAGTCAATTATGAGAGCTTTTATCCCCCAGTATAACTGGAAATAGCAACTGCATCCAAACAGGAAATTTCTGTTTCTTGTGTGCTTGGTATTGTAGTGGATATGGACTAATACAGCTGCCATGTATGTTTCTTTGTCTTTGTCGTCTTCTCTGTACATTGCATAACTAAGTGAGTTTAGTTAGGTACTCCGGCTAGGGAACATAGTTTTATCAGATTCAGTCTTTTCAAGTCCTTTAATCTTGGACAACAAATGGATTAAACTGAGTGTAATTGTTTTACATGTTATTTGCATTGATATGAGGTTCAGTATGTATGGTTATACTTGTGCAGTGTGGATTTTTAGGGTTTGGGTGCCGGACACTGTTACATTTGTTGACAATGTTTACTTTGTGGACTACATATACAGTTTCAGTAATTTGCACAAAGAGACCAGTTTGCCCTTTCTACATAGTTTTGTGACCATGGAGTTGATACACTTAAGTAAGGTGGAGGTGGGGGTTGTCCTTGCTCCTCTGCAAACATGCTTGTTTCATTTTATTATAGGTTCATAGGTTCATACTAGGCTATCTACCTTAGGGCATTTATAAGCCTAGCCAGAATGTGTTTGGCTTTCGCCACCCATTTTAAATTTATTTTGCTATGCCCTTTTTTGAGGTTAGTATACTGTGCCTCTGTCTAACAGTGACACAGAAGTGATACCCGGGGTAAACCTACAATCTCCCATCCACTCATCAAGATTCCTCTTGAAGAGAGTCAATGAGGGACTCTGCCTAACCTGGACTGGGATTTTATTCCAGAGTGAAGGGAGCCTCTGGGTTATGAATCTGACCCTCCAGCATGTCCTATTTATTTCAGTGCTGAGGTTCAAGTCTCTCGAGCGCGTAGCTCGATGGGATTTGGATTTTCTGAGGTGCAGCATGTCCATTAATTCCGGATTGGACATGGCTTTATACGTCAGGCACAGATCGCCTCTGAACAGGTGGTATGCCACTGAGTAGAGCTGGAGTTTTTTTAACCGGGCAGCATATGGCATCTGTTTGAGTGATGATCAGGTCCAGTATGTTTTCCCCTCTTGTGGGAGTGGTAACAAGTTGTTCCATAGCATTTGAGTTTATAAATTCTAGGAACCTTTGGGCTAGGGTGTTGGAGCTAGAGTAATGCTCCCAGTCTATGTTTGGGTAGTTGAAGTCACCCAATATAATGGTGTTTGGAGAGACCTTCATATTTTCCAGTGTTCTCAGAAAGGCCGAGTGGGGTTCCTGGGTTTGGGAGGGAGGGACAGTGTTCACAGTATATTAATATTAGTTTTTCATTGACACTGACACACTGTTCCTGTGTTTGCTTTTTCATCATGAATCTGCCCAGCTGTAAGGCTATAACCATGTTTTGGACATTAACAGCATGTTAGGGTTTCATACAATACTTCATATATACACTTTCTCTACCATATTACCGAGGCTTCTTACATTAAGATGCACCATTTTCAGGCCAAATGCTTGTTTGACTACTGATTTTAGTGTTGTAATACACTGATGGTCATATTTTATGTCTTTGTTTAAAATTCAGTATCACCTGAAGAAAGGAAAAAAGAACATTTGATGAGTGTACCCAATATAATATATCCATAAGCAATGGCAGAGTAAATAGGTCAGTATGTTGAATGTCATGCTGAGTATTCGAATTCGGCATTATACTGTTTCCCCTGCACCTTAGTTATGTTCTGGTTTTCAGTTGTATGAATGCACTGCACAACACTGAACTTCACATTTTTGCAGGGGGACAAGCTGCCCTGCACCCCCCCCCCCAGTGGGGGGGTTATGCCCCCACACCCCCCCTGCAAATTATATATTCCAACTCCAAGATCGTACTACAGTGAAGAAAAGGATACATTTCCTAATCCACAGTGTACCGCAGTCTCTATTCGTAACATCGACCACATATCAGGGAATGCAGAGAAGCATTCAATCCACTGGACACTCGCAAACATGAAGGTCGGAAATATGGAATTCAGCCAACTCTAATTCGACATCCTGTGTTTGCCGAACCTTCATTCTTTATTTTGATAGTGTTGTCAGAACTGTATTTCTGTATAGTTTAACTGGTGAACATAACAATTTCTGTCTATGCTCTGAGCTCATGTCTATGTTTTAGCAGGGATATTTGTGTTCAGCAGTATTGTAAGCTTGACTGTAATTCATCATCATTACCATCATCATCATCAGCAGCTCCCTTCTTTTCTCATTTTCTACACGGGCTGACATTGTTGTCTCAACTGTTGCCACCTGTCTTAGTTCAGTGCCTCTCTCCTACCTTCTTTGCCATTCGTGCCTAACTGTCATAGGTGTTCTCTCATGCAGTTCATGCAGCCCTTGGTTGGACATCATCATTATTTTGCCTTCTTCCAGTCTCTTACCAAATTATCTTCTACCTTCCTGCTCATGTGACCAATCCAGAGTAATCTGCTCTCTTTGATATTCTCTTCGACCGTAGCTCCTTTGGCTTCGGCTCAGATGTCCTCATTTCTTTGTCTGTCCAATACCATGCATACCAGCAGTCATCTCAACGACTTCATTTTCATCACCTCAAGCTTCCTCAACTGCTCTGTCTTCACTGATCTAATTTCTATGGCATACAGAAGCAGTGGTCACACTACTGATTTGTGCACCTTGCTTTTCAGCTCCTTTGACATTCTTCTGTCACACACTACCCACCACACTCTGTGCTAATTGGCTGCAGAACCTTTGATTCTACCTCTGACCTCCTCATTCAGCCGTCCCTTCTCCTCAATCACCCCTCCCAGGTACTTGAAGTTGTTAACCCATTCCACTTTTTTTTCCTTCTGTCTCAGTCCAGCTTCTTCTGATTTCCACTATTTGCTGCCATGACTACTGACCTGTCTGTACTTAGGTTTACTGTATGTGTCTTCAGTTTTGCATTCTATTACCCATTCATTTGCTGAAGTTCCTGTTCAGAGTATGTTTGTAATGCTGCATAATCTACCTACAACAGTTTACTGATCTTTCCTCTCTGACCTGTTTGCTAACATAGTTCATGACCAATACGGACAGCAGTGGGGTCAGAGCCGAACCCTGATGCTCATGCACTCCCTCTAGGAATCCCACCCTGTGAATCAATGCACTGTTTGTACATATATCACTGGGTCCTTGTGCATAGCTTGCACTAATTCTCTCAGTGCAGGACTAGGAATGCCTGTTTGGACTCTTTCCTCCTCTGTGGCTTCTTCTCTAGTATCTGTCCCACTCCAGACATCATGTCTATTGTGCTGCATCCTGATCTGAATATGAAATGCGCGTCTCCCATCTTAATTTTTAATGTTCTGCTTATCCGTTTATTACTCGCCATCTCCAGCACATTCATGCAGTGTGACAGGGGTTTGACACCTCTATACTGCCCACAGCTGCAACTGTCCCCTTAATTCTGGTACAATGGCGCTAGAATGCTTATTCCACAATCATCTAGGCTATGACTTTCTCTCCATATGGCAATAAGTACCCTCAGGAGCTATTTATTCCCTACCAAACCCCAACATATTTTTCATAACTGTCATGTCCTCATCTGAGTCTACTGCTTACCCTGCCTTTATTTTCCTCAGTGCTATTCATACTTATTATAATGTCAGTTATTGGTCTGGGTTAGCACAGCTTCCATGGGGTTGTATTCATTTAGAAGCTGATGGAAATACACCTTCCATTTGTCTTTGATATCCTCTGGACTGGAGAGCAAGTTTTTTGTACCCTTTATGGATGGCATCTGATTACTATTGTCTTTTTCTTTCTGTCATTGCCTTGCAACCTTAAAGAGCTACTTTGTACCATCTGCTGAGTCACTTTCCAGAAGCTGTTAGAGTTTTTCCTGACACCTTGTCCTTTGCTATTGTAACTGCTTTATTAACCTCTTTAAAGCCGCAGTGGTGCAGCGGTTAGCGTTGTTGCCTGCCTTACAGCAAGAGGTTCTCCCGTTCGATTCTCGGCTGGAGCGCCTTCTGTGTGGAGTCTGCATGTCCTTCCCTGCAGTCGAGTGACGTTAAAGACATGCAGGTAGGTGTGAGCATGAATGGGCATGCCTTCATTGAAGGTTGGGTGTTGGGCTGGCAACTCGGCACCGTTAAAATCTACTGCCAATCATGAGCGGACTGGAGTTCTGCTGTGGCAACCCCTAACTGGGAAAAGCCGAAAGTCATTAGCCAACCAGTACTCCTTCTTAGCCTGATCTGACCTTTCCATCTCCCATTTCTTCCTGCTCTTCTTTCTTTTTTCACAATGTCCTAGATTTCTGCATTCCAGAGTCAGATTTCCTTATGTACCTTTTTGTCACACCTGGCTCAGATGCACATCTGTTCTGCAGTCCTCACACACGCTGTTTTCAGGTGCTGCCATTCTTCTTTAACATCACCTATTTTCTCTTAGTTCTGATGTGCTACAGCCCTGACTATTTCCTTGAACTCTTATGGTTTTACTCCAGTCAATTTCCAGGTTTTCAGCCTTGTCTCTGATGGCCTTATTTTATTCCCTAACCACTGCTTGTGGCTGATTGCAGCTACTAGTGGTTTATGCTAGTGGCCTAGAGTTTCTTTGTAGATGGCCTTGCAATCTTCGATTTCAGCCCAAAGCCCTTTCATTACTAGGAGAAAAACTACCTGAGCTGCAAGTTGGCCTATCTTGTACATGATCTTGTGACTGTCTATCTTGCTGAACCATGTGCTAGCCACCAAGAAGCCATTTGCCAGTTAGAAACCTAGAATGCCTTCATCTTCTTTATTCTTGTTGCTAAGCCCAAGTGGACCTTGGTAGTCATCATAGCTTGCTCTGTCTGTCATGATATTAGTATTTGCCCATTATTAAACCAACTCATTTTGTCCACTTTTTCCAGGAGGTCCTGCAACTGCTGCCTGAATGTCCTTTTTTTCTCATCCTCACAACCCTGCTGTAGGGCCCAGGCTGAGACTGTGAATACAGCCCTACTTTTACACTGGGGTCTGACCTCTGTGAGTCCATAACTAATTTTGATGACATCTTTGACTGTCTTCAGAAGACTCTTTTACCACACACAATTCACACATCGTTTCTAGTCTCTTCTCCCCCGAGTTATAGGCTCTGGCTCCCAAGTCAAGTGATTTTGTTGCACTGCCTTTCCACCATGTCTCCTGGACACCCAGACTATCCGGTCTCTTCTTCACCCTCATTTCATCCACTTCCAAGCTACATCCTGTCAGTGAATCTTTATTAAATGTAGAAATCCTTAGCTCCTTTTTGACAAGTTGATTATTTTGTTATCTGGCTTTCACTCAACAGAGCTATCTCAGGTAACCCATGCTGGAAAACTAGATACCAGCAAAATAGAACCGTACTGAACCAGGGCTCTGTGCTTTATGTCAGGCACATACTCACCTATAGGGGGATGTAGACCCCTTCCACCACTAGCATGGATCCCTGGCATGGGTCATATCCTAAACCTACTTAGCACCAGCAAATACCCACACCCATTTTGATGACATTAGTCAATATTACCAAATCATCAGGTATTACAGCAAGCGGCTAGCAAACACACAGCATGCAGTCTGTGGTGTATGCTCCTCTACCCAGAGGGCGCTGCATCCCAATGTTGATGCCTAAAGTGGCTGATCTACATGACTCTTCTCCTTATACGCACCACTTAGAGTATGTGCTGCTGCCCCACAGCTCCTTTTAGTTTTGACTGTGCTTTGTTAGCATATTTCTCAGGTTCAACCAGGAAGGCTGAGGTTGAACTCAGTGCCTTCTTCCTTGAGGTAGTAACATTTGGGAGCTGAAAAGAACCCCCCACATAAGCAGAGAGAGCATGCATGACAGGATGCCAGTATCAAACCTTGTACCTTATGTCAGTGAGGCAAAGACCTTAGCCATTATACCACCATGACTGCAATTATTATTTTGCATGTATTCTGCTAGAAAATCAATATTTATGTTCAAGCATATGAACAACGTGAGTGCAATAATCAGAATGTTTGGCTAGTTACACTCATATATCTATTGATATAGCAAGACATTGCAATATACAGTCACTGACACATCACCCCTTGGCATGGCACCAGTTCTCACCATTACACAGAAAAAAAACTCAAGTCTCTTAAGGTATCAGAAAATGATCTCAGTCCCCACATCAAACATAAAGTGCTACTTCTTACAAGGAGTCATTGGCCAATTTTCAGTGTACAGAAGGAGCTCTCCCAATCAACTTACACAGCAATGGAATAAATACCTGATACAGAACATTATTATTTTTCCAGTTATTTGCAATTGCATACCTGCATTTACTGATATATGTTTCTCTGTTTAACATGTCAGTACCACAAAAACTGCAAAAAGAGTTAGTATTTGAAATACAGAATATTTCCAGGGTCTATATTATATCATCGAATGCTTAAAAAAGCGAACAATGAATAATCAACCCCATGTCAGTGAAAGCTTACAATCTCGAAAGCTCAGAACAGCAATTTTTTCCAAGGGAAAAAAAAATCGCTGTTCCAAAAAAAAAAAAAAAGAAAAAAGAAAAAAAAAATTGAAAGAATACATAAAGTGGGAGCTCCCCCCCCCTCACCCTCCCTACTTAAATATACCAAATCCGAGATTGCACTACAGTGCTGAAAACGGCAAAGTAATGGAAGCAGCCAAGCAAATTCTTTCCCTGGGAAAGAATTTGCTTAAAAGCCACTTTGCTATTTTGCCTTTTCGTTGTTTTAAGTTCTACCAAGATGCATTCGATAGAATGCATCTTCGGTCATCTAATAGGAACCCCATTTTCAGACCTGTTCGGCCTTTTTCTTAAAGAACATGGAGCTTCCTTGGGGAGGCTGGCCTCAAGATTTTACAAAGGCATGTGATATAGAAAGAGAGGTTCAGTCCTACTTAAGATGAGCCATTCTGTTTGCTCTCAAATGTTTGTTGTTGGCAGTGATGTACCTATACTTATACAGCCTGCATGGCATTTACACAAATTTCATGCTGCACAAATCTCATGGGCGTATTCTGCAGCTCATGATAACTTTACTCTACATTGTTGCTTCACTGTTAGTGCAAAACATGAATCTAGCATGCTGTGCTTACAGAACAGTAACTACAGTGCAAATAGTAATAGGTAAGTACTAAACTAACTGCCCTTAGGGGGCCATTTTAAGGCTAGACAATTTCTCCTTTCAAAGATGAGAATCAAACCCTGGACTTTGTGCCTGTGAGCTAAACACCTTGACCATTATGCCATTCCCCCAACCTTAATTAGCTCACCTGTCTTCTGACTATGAACCCAGTGCACTTACACCTAATGCCGCAGGAAAACCTGATGATAATGTGGAGACAGAGAAAAGGTGAAACTATAATTTGTTCCAAAAGCTCTCCGACTCCAAATACCCACCAAAACCAAAATAAAGAAAAAAGTCCGCTGATCAGCACAATAAAGGTGTATCCTCCAATAAGGTCCAAAAAACGATACCCTAGCAGCAGGTTGTAGAAAGGCAGAGACAATTTAGGTACTTCCACTCCCTGTTGTTGATTCAGACTCCATTGCCACCTATAATTTGTTTCCATTTGTAACAGTATTTATTCAGTAAACAAACATTACAGCCAGTCCATTTTTTACCTCCACAATGTAAAAAAAAATGTAAAAAAAAAAAAGTTTTGTTTTTTTCCCAAAATGTTCTCATAATTAAAGTTGTACTCTCATAGCAAGGATGACGAAGCTGGAAAATTTGGTTTTCACTTTCTCCCTTAGGATATGTTATTAGCACCACTAAACTTTTTGAAACCAGTTGGTTTCTTCGTGAAATAATATTCTCCTGTGACATCTTCAAAGTAGGGTTTATATGCTCATAAAATCACAGCTTGGGTTAGGGTCGTAATGTAGGAGGAGCTAGAGGTGACCTGACAACATATTAGAAGACATGCTATTCCTTCTTTTCTCAGAAGTCACTAATTAGACTGATTGCCAGATGAATTCTGGACATACTGTCCAAGTGAAGCAGTCAGTATTGCTGTACTTTCCAGGTTTTCCAGTGTGAGTTAGAGCAAAACTAACAAACAGCTGCATTGTAGAATGTCAGTCTTCACATTTCACATTTATTGAAAATGCCCCAAAACATGTTGACCCAGTCACTGATTTCACAGAGATGGGTGGGGGGGGGGGGGGGTCATTATTTATTTTACATAAAGGCATGCTTAAATTTCCAGTTAACTCCTGCATTTCCTGAGCTGGTTCATACACTGCATATTAGTTGGAAGAAGACGTATTTTTGTTGCTAAACTACTCAGACTGAAGTCCTGATTCTAAGGAGGGTACTTGATCCCTGACAGTGAGATGAGTTTCTCAGTGTCAGAGAGGGAGGCACTACCTAAAGCAACTCTGGTTTCAAGTCAAGACAGTTGGACGTCAGCAACAGCAGCAACAGCTGTCCTGGGAACTGGCTCAGTAACCCTGACTCTTCACAGCCCAGAAAAGCAAGGAAAGTGCTGGCTTCACACTTTAAACTAACAGACAGAAGCAAACGGCTTCTGCTTGGACTTTAAAGGCATTTCCCATTAAACGGTAAGTCCTGTTTTATCAGAGTGCTTACCTAAATATTTCAGTTGTTAAATAGTCCACACTGCTGTTTTTGCTGGGGGGGGGGGGGGGTATGATTTCTGGGATTGAGACGTTACAAGTGGAGTGGATTTGTGTAAAGGGCTTGTGACCTGAGTGTGGAAACGGGCATATACTGTTCTGTAACACATAAGGAAGACTCCAGCTAGATTTGGCAAGACAGGCAATCTCTGAGCGTGGAATATTGAATTTTGGTTTGAAAAGGTACAGGTTTAATAGAACGGGAATGGGACAGTATTTCTAAAGCATAGAAGGTAGATGCCATCTGTCCAATTAGATTTGTTTTGTCCTGTTATCAAATGGCAGAAAAGTTTGAAAAAGTTTGTTCACCATTTAATTATAAAGCATCCAACTTGTTTATTTCTACACAGCCCTTGTGGAAAATGCCTTAGCCTAAGTGATATGCACTTTCTGAATTTAGTAAAATAGCAATTTGCAAATTGGCACACTATGTCATATGACATAGATTTAAAAATATATTTTTTGTAACTACTAAAGACAGTTTAATGAACTCATGACCATCACTATGTAATTTATGTGAGAGCTTTTTCAATAATCCAGGTTTCTTAGTGAAGAAAAGCTGCAGAGCTAAATATCAACGTGAAATCATAACAAATGTCTCATTTGGTCCCGGATTACTAGACTTCTCACAAAAATGATAAGTCCTCTGTTTGATCTCAGCCTAGTTGTTTTCTTATGTTATTTTCTCCCTTAAGGCAAGTCCTGGAAGGCATTTGGGTGTTGAGACTGCAGCTTCTAGTAGTCCAATCAATTGGGAGCCAAGGAAATTTGATTCAATATCAGCGTTGGGGGTTGGGGGTGGGGAGTTTCACCTGAAAACATTTACAGTAACGTGGTAAAATCAGTAACATGTATCAATGCATCCCATTTGCCTATTAGATAAGTGCACATTTTTGAAAATTGTGGATAAAGTAATGTTGTAGAGTGGGACAGAATTCTACCTAAAGAATGCCAGCTTTACCTTTTGCAAAGTTCAGATTGAAATGAAAGCTCTGCTGCTGGCTTCTGGCCTAATAGTGTGTGTGTGTGTGTGTGTGTGTGTGTGTGTGTGTGTGTGTGTGTGTGTGTGTGTGTGTGTGTGTGCGTGTGCGTGTGTGCGTGTGTGCGTGTGTGCGTGTGTGTGTGTGCGTGTGTGTAGTGGGGATAGTACTTTACCATAGAAAAGGCTTTGCTAATACTAATGAAAGGGTATACGATTTACTGCTTACAAGTGGTAGGATCTTCAGGTTTTTTCTGTGATGTTATATTTAATGTATCTGTATGAAGCCATGCACCTGTCAGTACCATATATGTAGCTAATAGTGGTCCACACATATGCATGCTTTTTTGCTTCTTAAACCAGCTCAGCATTCATTTTCACACTTTATTCTATTTGCATGTTATTTTACAGATGTGTACAGCATCTATCTAGGCACAATTAATAAAGGCAAATACATGAGCTAAAACTCCCTTAAAATGCTTTATATATAATAAGAGAATAGCAGCATGGGCCAATTTCAGGCTAGGTTAGATCAGGAAGAAAGCCCATTCTCTGCAATGTGGTAGTGATAAGAGAAATGTTAACCTATTCTGGATTTAGATTAATCAGTCCACCAAGAAGAAAAAACAGCGCCTCTGGATCAGTTTATATTCCACTTCCTAGTCTCAACTATGGAAATGCAGTAAATGTTAACAGAATCATCTGGTCATTAAGGCACACCAGTCTGTAGTAGCTGAAATGCCCTATTCGTACCACTATATACACAGAAGTGCAGGACAAAGGTGTCTTGAGTCAGTGCATGTTCATTTTATATTCACAATGCCACAATGAAAGGAATTGTGTCATCTGTCTGCCTATATATCTGTCTGTCTATCTATCTATTGTTTTCGTAGATATGTGCGCTCACCACAATTGCCATTTTTTCAGACTGGATGTCATGAGTCACAATATTTGTAATCTAAAGTAATTAGTTACATAAAATATTAGAATACATATGCACAGATGCAATCATAGTACGGACATAAGTAAGGTTATATCTGCCATGATATGACTGCAAATTAAAACTGAGATTTATAACTTTTAGAGTCCTGTAGCCCATGGATTTAATTCAGTCTGCGTATATTATTGATGACAGAAATGCTGTTTGAAGATTTTAGTTTCTTTTTGACTTCTCATTTTTCAATTTGCTGCCATCCAACTATTAGTACATCAGTGATAATATTTTATTAATTTGTTTGTTTTATGTTTTAACTTGCTTGGGTAGGTGGAATGAAGCCAAATGATCCATTTTCTGCTGCGTACATACATATATTTGTTTTATTTATTTACCCAGGGTAGAGTTTTAATTACAGTAGTCCAATGTCAGGTTCCACTGAGGAAAGTATAGCTGCAACATGTGAAAAAAAAACACAAAAACAACTGAACATAGATGAATGATGGAGTTTTGATAAATCAGAGTATGGTATAATAAAAGCACAGAAATAACTAAATGTAGATGAATAACATAGTTTGGATAAATCACAGTATGGTATAATAAAAGCTATATAAATTAGAATATATTTGTGTCTAAACAGTATGATCATAGTATAATATTTGCAATTTAGATGTCAGATGTCAAGTAGCAGGTATTAATGTGGCTTCATTATTCTATCATTGATAAAAAGAGAAAAAAAGTAGAGGGTGGGAATAAATTATAAAACAATTACAATTTAAGCAGAATATATCTTGACAGAAAGGTAATGCAATTCTCAATAGGAATACACACGTACATAAGCTGATTTCTATTAATTCTATGTTTTGCAATTAAAATAGTTGTAAGCATCAAATTAATAATTATAACTCCGTGTATAACATATGGTTTTCATATTATTTTTAAAATAAAGTGCTGTGAGTGTAAAACATGATGTTAAATATTTTATCTGACCAACACAGATGTTATAATGTATATAATTCAGATGGCGTGGTGGTGCAGCGGTAGCATTGTCACCTCACATCAAAAAGGTTCTCTGGTTCAATTCTCAGCTGGGGAGCCTTCTGTGTGAAGTCTGCATGTTCTCCCTGCATTTGTGTGAGTTTCTTCTAGGTGCTCTGGTTTCCTTCCCACAGTACAAAGACACATGTCTAAAGTGTTTCTCCCTGGGCCTCTGCTGAAAATTGGCTTTGTTCCAAGCAAAACTCTGCCAATAAATAATTGATTTAGCCTAGTTCAAGCTATAATAACTGTGCACAGGTAGCCAGAACACTTGAGCTAGTCCTGTGGTAACTTTGCTACTCCAGTAAAAACCATTGCTTCATTGTCTGGTTTCATATTTTTCAGATATTGTCTTAATCAGATTTTTTTACTGTTATTGTCAATATTTTTTCTTTTAATATTGCTATAGTGTACTGGTATTGTTGTGCTACTGTTTATATTATGAAGGCCATGCAGTTCAGTTGGATCTCTCAGGTGTATCTAGATTTTAAATGTCACTGTTAAAAACTGAGTTTCAGACTTCATATCATTCAGAAAATGTATGCTAGTGCAAAACCTTTGTCCCCCCTTCCCCCGAGTGCAGTTATTGTACTGCATCACATGCGGTCAAAGTTCATCTTAGTTTATAGGATGCATGTGTAGACAGCAGAATGAAGATTTAAAAAACTTAAGCTGGAGCTGGGTATCATTCCAGCAGTATTCATTCTGTCTTCAAGCTAAATTATATTTTTACAAGCATCCACATTAAGCTGGACAACAGTAGGTTTGGAAAAATACATACATTCATGAATGCTACTGAAACTGAAGCAGTATTGTTTGTGGGTAATAAAACTGTCAAGTCTGCCTTCCATAATAAAGGTTGCCATACTGAAAGATCTCTTAGTTCAGATACATGGGATCTGGTCAACTCGGCTTTATATACTATGTTAAACATGGTAACACAGCTACCTGTCTGACAGGCAACAGGCAGTTAAATGGGAGGAGATTGTTTAATCTTTCTTACCAGTTTCAGTAGGCATACAAGAATGATTCATCTCAGGTCCTCCATTATTTAATATGTTCACCAGCAAACTTCATTCAGCCAGCAAACAAGCAACACTAGTGCAGTAGTATGTAGACAGCTCCACTCTGGTTTCACCTGCACCAACGCCAGACACACTACAAAAACAAAAAAAGAAAAACCACCAAGAAATCAAGGAATTCATCTTAGCACAGCAAACTGGCCACAAAACTAATAAACTCACCTCCTCCTCAATCCTAACAAAACCAAAATAATGTTATTAACTCCCAAACTCTCCTTATTGTGAAACACTCATTCGATATCACCACAAAAATATTACTGCCGTTAGAGTTAGTATTGCAAAGCAAGTCACTAGGAACAATAATCAATGATGATTTGAAGTTAGTTCAGCATAATTCTGATTGTTAAAAAAACACATAAAAAACTTGCTTCTCTGTACATATCCAAACCGTACCTAATTCTAAAGCCAAGAAATCAACTAACATCATACCTACTTTCTTCACTTCTTTGTTAATGTTATATATTCACAAACTGTAAAATTACCCTCACAAAGACCTAGAATGTTGTTATAACAAAATTGTAAGGTTTACTGCTAATCTACCTTCTTACTACCATCACTGCATAGCACTCAGACAAACTGGTTAGCGCTTACGCAACACCTTACCTACACACAGTTACTGACCAGGGATTAATTAATACACAAACCAGACAAATGTCTATCTCTGAAAAATATCATGCAAAAATGTAACAACAGGTAGAGACCAACGCTCTCCAAATAAATACTTGCTATCTGCGACAAAATCTGTTACCACTAAGCATGTGGCCAAATTATGAAATTGTATCTCTCTAAACCTTTAGCAGATAGACAGCCTGGCTACCTTCAAGGCCCAACTTAAATAATGCATAAACAACTCTTGGCGATGTTCTGTCATATTCCAAACTACCCACAGCCAAAACCATTGCACACAATTTCTTATTCTGTCTCCTCACCATCATACTGTACAGGAGTACTGTTTCTGCTTCCCTATATGATGCTCTTGAGAAATTTGAGTCAAGTTATGTACTGCAAAATCTGCTGATGTTTACCACTAATGTACCCATCGCTACTTTTCTAAGACGTTAAGATGACCTACCCTTAAGCTTAAGGCTCCAATTCGAGCACTGCAGTACATGCCTGGAAAGTTGCATCTCGATTCTACTGCAGATACAGTAGGGGCTATGTCCAGGTGTAACACTTATCGAGACCTTACAAGTGCAGGTCACATCTTGCACTCTGTGCCTGAAACAAAATTAAGAACTGATGACGTAGCCTTCTGTGCTGCTGAAATTCTAACCTGGAACAGGCTGATAACTGATTTTCAGTGAACCTTCACAGGCCAGCTAAGGAGTCATCACATGTCATGACTTTACACTCATTTTTAGTTACCCACAATACTAGTGAGGTAAGAGTTAAAACATCAATGCATTATAATAGTACTGTAAATATCAATTCATTAGAATATTCTATTCTGATATTTACTTTATACTTTTTTGCACCTTTCAATGCTGTATTTACTGCAGCTAAGTAAATATATGTTTTTGATTTTTATTTCTCTTTCCTGTTGAATGTTATGGAGATGACTTCCTTGCATTCCCCTAGAGGAAAGATTTCAGACCCAGGAGTTGTTTTGCCGCAAAAATTAAGGAATGAAAAGGAGCAATCCTAAAACTGTATAGGCTATTTTAAATTGTTGAATTGTTGTGATTGTTTAAGCTTGAACAATAACAAAACTTATTTGGAATAAAAACAGTACAGGCCTTCAAATCCTCAAATTATGTACTGCGGTTTTAGCACCACATCAAGTTACTATAGTTTTATGTCAATAGAAGTTTGGTAGGAAAAATTACAGAATAAAACATATTTTTTAATTTACATAGCAGGTGCACTTTAAAAATAAATAGAACCTATAGATTAATGTAATGTGCAATTCAGTTTATTTTTTAAATAATCTGTTTTAGAAAACTTTCTGTATTTAGTGGTAGTAAAAATGAAAGCAGTCAACTATAAATTGTTCCACAACTCCACTGATCTGCCTTTCAGTTTGACTTCCAGTCTCATTGATGGAAAATACCAGGTTTTACCTCTCAAATTGAGTAAAGTATACTTCAATAGGATATAAAGCATTCCCATCATGCAATAGGAAGAACCATCAGTTTTGCCATACGACATCAGTGTACACAATTCAAAATAGTAAAGTTAAGAAAAACAAAACACATGAATCAGCACAACATGAAAAACTAATAAAACACATATAATTTTGAAAAATAACAAAAGGAAACCATACCTAACACAAAAACAATAAATAGATAAATAAATATTTCCATCACAAGGTCATCATTAGGTTAACTGTGTTGTGTGAGGTCACATCTATGTAAAACACCACTGAGCCAAATCAGATGAAAGCATCATCCTATATAGGCATTGTTAAGGTGACAATGCATAAAAATAAATAGTTCATCCACTGAAATGGAAATATAAACATGAGAAAAAAATACAGTAAAGATTCATCATACATTTCAGCATGGTAAAAAATGCTTTAAAACATCAGTGGGATAGAGAAAACACAAAATAAAACTACCTCACAAATATCACTTTGTAATATCATTCATTTTATTAAGGCCAAAGGATATATCTTGTATAGATCCCAGAAAACTAACATGCTCTAGAAATATATTGAATGTCTCCCTATCCAGGGCTTGAGAATTTTTAGCCTCACAGACCTAAATTCAGTTTTAAACTATCATGTGTTCTTATAATGTTCATTAATACATACTTTAACCTCTTATATCTGACCTATATAAAAAGTAAACTCATGCAAGCAGCTAAATAAATCAGTGAAGGAGTATTCCATGTTATAAAACGTCTGGCTGAAAACGTTTAAGAGCACCAACCTGTTTGTAAAATAACCAAGTATATCTTGTGAGATTTCGACTGTTGATTGAAATAATTTATTATTGAAAAGTTCCTTTAAATGTGCGCAGTTGCTTAGCTAATGTTACGAGTACATTTACTGACTTTTCAAAAAAATAAGTAAATAAAAAAGATTTGTATCACAATTATCCTCCTATTTTTTCCAAACTTTTCAGTTCTCAAAATACGAGTCTACGTCTATAAGTCTGAGTATGTGTTTGATATGAATGACTATGAGAATATCTTCAAGAAACAAAAACAAATATGTTTGCAATGTAAGAAACTACAGAAATAACCATGTTTTAATTGGTACTCACTTAGAAGAGAAGCCATTTTAATTACAAGATACAGCTTAAATCTATCCTTAAAACCTTCGTCCCATCTCTAGTGATGATTCACGTTACATCTCAAATTTTATGAAACTGATACCTATAACCTTGGTGCTATAAATCTTTTTTTTTTTTTTTAAATTTATACAGCTTTCAAATAATTGCTTTTAATGAATATTACAGAACAGAAGTCCAAAGTTTGCTGGTCAGAAAGAAAATTCTGCACAAGCCATTTCAAAAAAGAATATCTCAGACCTTAAATATTACACCATAAGCTGGGGGACTCCCACACATATCGGTACTGTGGTCTCCATGCACTGGAGCACTTAGATCTCACTGGCCGGAGCAGTCACTTTTGTTACTCTCTACTCATGATTGCATGCAGTATTTCTGCTTTGCTCTAGCAAGCACCGGCATGCCATAATATCTTTATCAAAGTGAATTCATTAATATTTTCGCACACATTTTGAAATCATAGCTAGCATTCTAATTATTGACAGAAGTCACAAGCAACTTGATGTTTCAAAAATCTTTGCTACAGAAGAAAAGAAATGTAGAGGGTATGTCTTGGGGTTTCACGAGTGTAAGAACGACTGAACAACAAAAACCACAAGCTGTACCAATAAGAAATGAGATTCCCTGGATGGGGAGAACATGATTCAATGAGACAGAAATGCTGATTCAGGACTGACATGAGACTGCATTGTTTCTTGGGGGAGACAG
>NC_056747.1:1332433276-1332455776 GCF_019279795.1 Protopterus annectens
TGTGTGTTTAAAAGATAGCAAATTAAGAAAGCAGCTAGTCCAGATGGAGTTTCAACTTCATGTTTAAAAACCTGTGCTGATCAACTAGCTCCTGTTTTTACTCGGATTTTTAATAAATCATTAGAGCTGTGTGAAGTTCCCTTATATTTCAAACAATGAATGACTACAGGCCTATTGCTTTGATATTGGTTGTCATGAAGACTTTTGAGAGACTGGTGTTAGCTCATTTGAAGGATATTAACGCTGCCTAGTTGGATGACCTTCGGTTTGCTTATCGAGAGAATCGGTCAGTGGATGATGCAGTTAATATGGGCCTGCACTATATCTTGCAACATCGTGACACCTGAGACATATGCAAGGAATCTGTTTTTGGACTTCAGCTTTGCATTTAATACAATAATTCTGGAACTTCTTCACTTTAAATTCTCCCAGCTTTCCATTCCTGTTTCCACCTATCAATGGATCACAAATTTTCTAACCAATAGGAAGCAGGAAGTGAAACTGGGGAAATTTGCATATTGGTATCACATGATCAATACACGTGCCCCCCAGAGATGTGTGCTCTCCCCACTGCTATTCTCCTTCTGCACTAATGACTGCCCCTGTAAGGACCCCTCTGTGAAACCTATTAAACATGCAGAAGATACAATTGTCATCGGGCTTATCAGGAATGGTGATGAGTCTGCATACATATGTCGAGGTTGAGCAGCTGGCCCTTTGCTGTAGTCAGAATAATCTGGAACTGAACACTCTTAAAGCTGCGAGATGACAGTGGACTTTAGGAGTGGTACTACAATATTATCCCCCCTCTTTATATTTAATACTGCTGTGTCAGTTGTGGAATTCTTCAAGTTTTTGGGATCTATAATCTCCCAGGACTTGAAGTGGGACACCAATGTAGGGTCCATCATAAAAAAGGCACAACCGCGAATGTATTTTCTACAACAGCTGAGGAAGGTCAACCTCCCACAGGAACTGTTGTTTCAGTTCTATACAGCAGTCATTGAGACTGTTCTCAGCTCATCCATAACAGTGCAGTTTGGATCTCTGTCTAATCATGACAAAAATAGATTACATCAAATAGTCAGGTCTGCCGAAAATATCACTGGTGCTAGTTTGCCCTCCATACAGGGCAGGGAAAATCATCACTGACCCTTCACATCCAGGCCACCATCTTTTTGAACTGTTACCATTAGCCAGGCATTATAGATTAATATGCACCAAAACAAGCAGATACAATAACAGTTTTTTTCACAGGCCATTAAGTCATAAATGATTAACTCAGCTTATTAGGCTGGGGTATTCTTTTTCCCAAGTCTCTGAGGATTCTGCCGTATTGTTTACATATTGTTAATACGTGTTTCTTTCAGAGTTTATTTCAGTATTTCTTGCACTGAGTTGTACTTTGCACCTTATATGTATGTATATATATATATATATATATATATATATATATATATATATATATACATATATATATATATATATGTATATTTGTGTGTGTGTGTGTGTGTGTGTGTGTGTGTGTGTATATATATATATATATATATATATATATATATATATATATATATTTATTTTTTTATCGTGTTCTTAATAGTTGTATGTATGTCGTTTATGTAATTCATACTTGGAGAGTCACTGAAACTGGAGTCAAATTCCTTGTATGCATGCATACTTGGCCAATAAATGTGATTCTGATTCTGATATATATATATATATATATATATATATATATATATATATATATATATATATATATATATATATATATATATATATGTAGAGAGAGAGAGAGATATATCTGCAGCAGGGATGGCCACCCACTGGTGTAAATCTTGTTGAGTGTCACTGCTGAAGTGACACACCCCTGCCCCATATGCAAAAATGGGAAAAAAATGGATATATATATATGTATATATATATATATATATATATATATATATATATATATATATATATATATATGTATATAAATATATGTGTGTGCATGTGTGTGTGTGTGTGTGTGTATGTGTATATATATATATAGTAGTCATGTACACTTTGTGTTCCCCAATAATTATAGCTTTAAGAACAAATATTTTTTACTGTAGTACAGCTTGTGTCTCTTTCTTAGACTGTATCAAAAATGGTTCGGGATGCAAGTCTAGGTTGGCTATGATTTGTGGGCATCAGATGAACTCATTAAGAGAAGTGCTGCTTCAAAACACTTAAACCACGCCCGCCACTAACTTATGTGTCAAAGTCATACATAGCAAAAGTGTCATGCCAGTCAACAGCAGACTTTCTAGTAGGGAGTCCAGCTAAGGACATAGACTGACTTCCAAAAGCAAAAAAAAAAAAAATTGCTCATTTTTTATGTGGCCACTTAATTCTGAGAGGCCAACACAGGTATAGAAGTCACGATAGCTGCAGTAATAGGTGTGTTGCCATGGCTAATGCATTATATAGTGATCAGCTTGGTGTTCTTAGCCAATTTATAAATCGTTTAAAACTGAATTGAAATATTTTAAATAAGCAGCTATAAGGACAGACATTGGGAATGCATGTTACTGGAAACACCTTCTCTAAATCATGTTGGTTTATATAAAATACTTGAATCTTATATTATCTAAATGAAACCCACGTGATTATACTCTTACCAGGTTTGAAGACATCATCATCTGATTTAGAATTTGCATATACCAAAGGAGGCAGTTTGAATGCTTGATTAATGCCAAAGATTAGCTTTTATGACAAGTTCACCAATCTGAAAAGGAAAATGTATCATTTTGGCAGTAGAAATGTAACAACTCACAGATTAGTTAATTAGAGTAACTATGTGGATTTATTCCAGACAGAAAACCCAGTTGGCATTTATTAATGAAGTGTCCATGTGGCTTTGTGTTCCACACCCCTTATGCTATGTTTTGTAGTCAGAAAGCACCACAGTTTATTTCTTTCTGGACTTGTTTCATGTAGGTGTTTGGATCTTTCCTCAAAAATATATAACATAGATGGAAGAAGTTATTACAACTCAGCAATGTCATATCTGACCCGAAAGGATTTAACATGTCTTCTTTTTAAAATATTTTTGATACCATAAAATGCCTGGGATGGAGGGCAGACAATTCCAGGCATGTGAAAGGTGACTTCTAATATTCCCAAACAAATATAACAGTGTCAAAGCATGTTGGCAAAGTCATATTTAGTGTGACCACTATCAGTTCTCTGAATGATGTAATGACCTGGACAGGATTAATCCTGCTTCTCTGAACCTTATATCAGAAAACTGCCAAACTCCTTGATGAATTATCCTTTCTGAGTACTATGCAGAAATTCAGTGCGAGATTCTTTTAATAATGGTTTCTTTGAAGACCCATATGATTACAGTTGGCCATTGCATCATGTGACTGCTCTCAGCTTAGACCAGCAGATAGCCGATATGTTTGGTATGCTTGTGATACGGTAAACATGAAGAACATATTCTTGGCTAGCAGATGTCTGATGAATACTTCTCCACTGATCTGTGTGCAGTATATAACTGAAAAAAATAGGGATAGCTCTGTTTCGTAAGTGCGCTCTACAATTTTGTGTGAAGCGCAGTGTCAGACTTGTAGGTTTTGTGTAGTTAGTTGTGATCTTAATCTTCAGTGAGTTCACTTCGATCATGCCACTTACTTTTCTGCCTTCAGACACAGACAAAATTCACACGTTTATTACTAATGTGCTTCTGTAACATCCGTGTAGCCACTCCTCCTGTCAATATTTTCCTTTCCAGCTAGCTGTGTTTCACTATCTCAACTATCGTCAACTTACACTTAATTCATTTGCAATTAAAAAAAGTTTATTTTTTACAGCAGTTGTAAATGTTGTAAGCAGCTCTTTTTGATCTAGTTGTTACTTTCAAACTCTTTTTCTGTAATAGAATGTTTCTGTTCACTAATGTGCTTCATACTGATGTCCTCTGTCAAGACTTTGGCCTGTTCGCAACATTCATATACATTGTAAATAACACATACCTGTTTGAATTCCAGCAACATTCAAATCCATGTAACATAAAATAATCTTTCTGCATATTTATCTGTTTAAAACGTAAGTATTACTTGATCTATTGTCATTTGACCATGAAAATGGTCGTGCTGGATTAGAACTCTGTTTAATAAATTAAAAATAAAGAAGCCTCTGCTATTCAGTTAGTGTGGACATTACTGCAGTGCAGGGACAGTATGACTTCATCAGTTCTAATATTTGCTCTGTGTCGTAACTCATTTTTCAACCCTGCACATCTTATTTGCAATATGGCGTTTAAGCGGGTCTATATCACATTATTGAAATTCCAAAATATCGAACACCATAAGCTCGACCTTGGAATCTCGAAATGTGATATACTCAAACGCTCAGAACAGCAAATTTTTTCCAAGGGAAAAATTTGCTGTTTCGAGAAAACACACACAGCACAAGCACACCAAAATACATAATCCACACATACACACTTCACAAAACCCTACACTAAACCATACATACACTACTAGCTATCCACTTACCTTAACCCAACCCTAACCCTAAGGTCCCTAACTAACGCACACTCACCTTACCCACTCCCTAACCCTAAGGTCCCTAACTATCGCGCACTCACCTTACCTGCTCCCTATCCCTAAGGTCCCTAACTATCACACACTCACCTTACCTCGGTCCGTTTACACACGTACCTTAACCTGGTCCATCACCTTCACACCACAGTCAAGGAAATAGCGAAGCCACAGAAACGGCCCACCGAATATTTCCCTAGGAAAATATTTGGTGTTCTGCAGCTTCGAAATTTCAAGCGTTTGCTGAATAGGGGTCGCTATTAGAACATTTGATGTTTTAACACTTTGATGTTCTAATATACAGACCCATTTAAGTGACATTTTTCAGGTGGCATGTAAAATGTGGGTTCAATCCATCATATACTTTGTTCTTATGGCTTGTACAGTGCTCATGGTATCCTCAGTTCTTCACACTATTTGATGTATTCTGACATTAGCTCTGTTGATGTTATGGTTATGTCAGTGAGATTTTGTTTGCTAAAGTCTGCACTGTACATTTAGTCACATTATGACCCCCCCCCCCCATCATGCTCTGCTGCATCAGAATTTGTAGCACTGGCAGTGACAGCCACTATTTGTTTTCTTTATAATACAAAGAGCTGTCTATATGTAACATGCCTTGTGGTTTGTCAGACTGGATGGTGCCATAAATATTATGTACTGTCTGGAAGGTATCTGGGCAGGGGTCAGTTTGTAGTGCTTCCATGGAATTGGTTTACATGCTGCAGCAGCTGTGATGGTGTTTATATCGTGACACTAAGGGCTGTTTATTTTGTGCTTACAGCTGTGGTACACATGAGGCAATGTGCATTGTATTCTCCCTCTGCGACATGTATGTCAGTGTGTATTTTGTGTGCATTTCTAATGTTACAGAGAGTTAGCGCTGTGTTGTTGGCGGTTACTGCTTTCTGTCAACTCTGTACAGTGATTATAATGTGGGAGGTTCAGAGAGCTCTTGGCTCTGGTTATAGAAGTAGAGTGGGGTCTCAGGAGCATTGCCTTGCTCCCACACTGCATTTTATATTATAAAGCTGTATATTATTTTTTCAGTGAAATGTGTTCAGGTAAGTGTGTTTTTTGCTTACTGTTGTTTCGGGTGGGTCTATGTTCATGCATCGAAAAAAATTACACAGAACAGCTAATAATCAAATGTTAAACACTGAAAGTTTAACATTCTAAAAAAAGCTTAACACCAAAAAATAATTAATTGAGTGGCCATAGCTGGCCAACATCGTGAAGGTAACCATCCAAGGTTGGAGGTTATATCCCTCACACCCCCGAACTATATACACCCACTCCAAGATCGCACTACAGTGGGCAATAGGGCAACATTAAGAAAAGGTTTCCTTTGCTTACCTTATGCATCATAGTACGTCCTGGTTTTTGGCCAACCATGGACATTTGATGAATTATTTTTTTTGATGTGCGAACATAGACCCATTCCAGGTGTGTTCAGCTGATAAGTATAACATCGATGATATATCGTTCACTGGATTGACCTATAAAAAGCAGGAAGGTCCACATAACATTTTAATGAATGTGACATATTTAGTGCAATGGTATTTTTCATTGCATTCTGCCAGTCCTAGCAGACTACTGCAAATTATTAATTTTAACATTCTGTGAGATAGGGCAGTCTTGGAGGTAATTACAACAATTAAATGCAAACTGTATTAAGCAAAAACCCTTTGCAAAATACAAAGTTCATATTTTTAAAGCACACTTTCATGTGAAGAATTTACATGTGAAGAATTACTTTCAGAAAAAAGAAACACTCAGATGTAATCCTGGAAGTAATATCTCATCTAAATATATAAGGATCCATCCACTACCCTGAACCATTAGGCAGAAAAAGCATTTCATTTATTTCTCTTCACTGGTACGCTTTGTGCCATTATTAAAATTCATGTGAATAATGTACGGAACATTTTTTTACTGGTTTGCTACCTAGTGTACAAGTTGAAAAGTGTTTGTTTCCATAACATGAGAAGGAAATCAAACTAACTGAAACAGTTCAGAGAAAAAATCTAATAACATGAAAAAATGCGTTGAAAGAAATTCACTTTGGAGAAGGACACCCCACCCCATCATCCCATCATGAAAAAATGCAGTGAAACTGAATAAAGTCATTCTATAATTGCATAACACTTCTCAAAATATATAAAAGTGTATGGAACTTGGGTACTATTAAACATTTTAATGAACAAGAGGTTAGGTACAAGCTCAAGAGGTTAGGTACAAACCCATATGTCACCCTGTGGATAGTCAACTGGCTCACAGACAGGACGCAGGAAGTTAGAATTGGGGAGTCCACCTCTACAAATTGTCCAGTCACAAGTGCAGTCCCTCAAGGATCAGTCCTTGGACTGCTCCTTTTTGGCATTTACTTCTCAGAAGTCAAGGCCAATGTCAGTGGTCTCTGGCTTTCTAAATTTAAAGATGATTGCAAATTAGGAGCTATCATTGAATCTCACACTGACACAAATGTTCTCCAGGAGGGGCTGACGCAGACAAACAAATGGTGTCAGAGTCATGAACTAAAACTAAATGCCAAGAAATGTGTAATTGTATCCTCCGGGAAGTCATCCATCTCTGGTAACTATCATATTGACAACATGCCCCATAGAGTTGACCCAGTAGTCAGGCACTTAGGGACACACATAGATAGTGATCTAGCCTTTGATCATGACATTTCTACAGTGGTGAGGAAATCATTCTATGTTGCGCAACTTATAAACAAAGGTATGGCATCTATGTCCAAGGAAGTCATTGTTCCACTTTATTCGGCATTCATCAGACCTATCATTGAGTACAATGCCTCCTTTGGATACCAACCAGGCATATCCAACAACTAGAACATCCACAGAGATTCCTCATTAAATGAATACAGGGCATAAATAATATGCCCTATGCAGACTGCCTCAAGGCCCTATCCCTGTATTCTGTCTCCTACAGGCTTTTGAGGGGAGATCTATGCCTGGCATACAGGGCATTGTTAGACCCCACTC
This sequence comes from Protopterus annectens, assembly GCF_019279795.1. Lineage (NCBI taxonomy): Eukaryota > Metazoa > Chordata > Ceratodontiformes > Protopteridae > Protopterus > Protopterus annectens. Next base: position 1,332,440,859 of record NC_056747.1, read on the forward strand.
TGATGGACCTCCTGCATATCCACAAAACAAACAGTACCAGAATTACCCATTCTAAAGACTAAAACCTTTCCTGTGATATAAATAGGACCTGCTAGAGAGATAGGCATGTATCCCAGAGACTACCCTGTCTATGGAACAGGCTCCCCATCCATGTGAAGCAGATTTCCTCTCTAATTCAATTCAAGTGCAACTTGTTCAACTGGATGAGAAACCAGAAATTCATCCCTGGTTTGGCACCTATGTCTGTGATGCAAACAGGTAACCTGTAAATGGTTCATCTCCCAGGCCTGGGCTTACACTTATCAAGGATATCAGAACTCATCAGAGATTTGGGATGCATGGCTAGGCTTAAAAAGGCCTTTGTGGTCGTTAGCCAAGTAAACACCTATGAATCTATGAACCTATGAAGCTATTTCAAACAAATTATGTATTATATTTTGCTGATTAAACAAGGCCCATTTTCATTGGGAACTTGTGAGAAACGCTCCGTGTACATAAAACATTGGATGATACTGCAAACATTTCTGGAAAACAGTAATGTGTAAGCAATGATCCAGAGAAGTAAACATGAAGCAACATATCAAACAATGTACTGATAGGAAACAAAAGTGATTAATGCCTATTTAGTCTGCCAGTATTGTGAAACTAATATAATTATAGCTGTCCCAGCTATGGCTTTTTCCCTGCTAGCAGACACAATCCTATTCCTAGTTAAGTGGTTAAATTAATGTGAACATCTGCAGTTCACTATTTCTTCAAGCAACATGCACTTTTTTATTTATTTATAGGTGTGTGTGTGTGTGTGTGTGTGTGTGTGTGTGTGTGTGTGTGTGTGTGTGTGTGTGTGTGTGTGAGTTTTAAATGGGGTGGGACGCTAATCCCAACAGACCATTTTCAGGTTTTGACATTTTCTACCACTGTTTAAGTAAATATTGTTTTGTAAGAGCTTAGCTGGATGTTTTTGGTATGATATGTTTCATAATTTCTTTTTTTTTCTTTCTTTTCTTGTAGTCCTGTTATCACTATTCTACAGCCTGTGAACCCCAACTACTACAGCAACCCCCATTTTATTTTTACTTTTCTTTTTTTGACAACTGTTACTTGTTACATTCATGCAGATGCCTAATCTATGCTAAATCTGTAAATCACTATATTTCAAACATTGTTTGTACTCACAAAGGGTCTGCAATAATCTTTTTCGATGTCTTTCACTAAATATGTTTTAGAGCTTTTCTCTCCTGGGCATCTGCTGAAAAGAGGTTTTGCATGACCCAGATGGACATCCATGGTAACCAAATGCAAATAAGTAAATTAATAAATAAATAAATAGAGGGATAGGTAGACTGTGGAAGACTGAATGGTGAAGCTCATACAAATGATATAATAATAAATGATGATAATACTGAGGAAGTATATAATTATGACCAAACACAGGAAGAACATAATGTTAATTACACACCCCTTAGGCAGAATATAATGTTAATTACACACCCCTTAATTGGAATATAATGTTAATTACACACCCCTTAGGTGGAACATAATGTTAATTACACACCCCTTAGGCAGAATATAATGTTAATTACACACCCCTTAGGCGGAACATAATGTTAATTACACACCCCTTAGGTGGAACATAATGTTAATTACACACCCCTTAGGTGGAATATAATGTTAATTACACACCCCTTAGGTGGAATATAATGTTAATTACACACCCCTTAGGTGGAATATAATGTTAATTACACACCCCTTAGGCGGTCGGAACGTATAGAAAATAAGAATAAGAATAAGCAGCAGGTTTTTTAGCAAAATCCTTCCCCTCGAACAACAACAGAAAGAACAACAGAGGGGGATACTGGAACACCCACAGACAACACAATTAAACCTTGGTAGTCATATAGAAATTAGTCAGGGAGGTAAATGTTCCATTTTGCATGGTTTTAATATTTTTAATTATACAGATCAGATAGTAGATGACACATATTTTTCTATTTTTAGAAAAGTATTTAAGTTTGTACTTTCTTTTAGGTTAGGAATTGTAGAGATTATAACAGAACTTAAATTATTCACACGGAAATTAAACTTTAATATTATGTTTAAAGGGCAACAAAATACTGTTTCAGCTCAAAATAAAATGTTAAGAAAAAAAGAGTTCTTTAACCCTCCTTTGCACCCCACTATACAAGCTTTTGAAAAAGCATGTGAGGGTGATTCATATAAGGAATTAAATCAAAGAACTAGTAAAATACATTTTTACATTTACATTTACAACCCAGTGGTAGCTACTCTCTTCCTCACCAGTAAACTGCTCCTTGTTGTTTCCCTTATCTCTGAACATGTCTTGCTCTCCCTTGGTCCCTACTTCCCATTTCTACTATTGTACTAATATCTGAGTTTTAACTCTTTGTCTCCTAGACCTCTCCTCCTCATAATCTGCTTCCCTTTCCAGCTGCATACCTTACCTCTCCTGTAAACCCTCCCTGGCTATTTCTTCCTCCTAATATCGTTCTATGCCCTACCTTTACTCCCACTGAAACCACCTCAGGTCAGTTAATTCTGATTCTCAAGCTGAAACCTTCAACCTCTCCTGTTCATATACCTTCTATCTGATTGTTTTCTGGGCTTCACCAGACGGGTGTAGCCCCACTCCGTTCGCCCTCGCTATGCTCAGGCTCACTTCGTTCCCCTACCCTACCCCCATTCACACCCACCCCATTACAATTTCCTTTATACCAACCTCTCCCTCCCCTTTCTGTTCCACCAGCCTCACAAACTCCACCTCCTGCAACATAACCACTCCTACCTACAAAATCTGTCAGTCTTCACTATCTTACCTCATACCATTTAATGGCTCCCACTACTGGTCCATCATATCAAACTCTCTCCAATATGCATTACCTTCTTATTCCTTCATACTATCCTCCATGACCACCTACCACTTCCACCTTCAAAACCGACCCTTATCCTCTCCTACCTCCACATATTATCTACAAAACATCCTTCCTATTACTTATACTATTTTTCAACCATATGTCTATTTAAGCACTCCATCCCCCAAGTCCATACACCTACCTATAAGACTAAGTCATTGCTATATAAACTCCAACTACATACTGCCACACTTTCTACTCTTAGAAAAAAAACTACTCTGCTCTAGAGACATCTATCTCAACCCAGGCCTAACTCCCACTCATACCTACCTCCTCCACAAACTCCAAACAAATTCCTCCCCATCCACAACAGCATGTACAGAACCTAGCCCCATCACAAAACCTGACTATTCTCTCACTAAATATTCAGAGCCTAATACAGTCACTGAGCTCCAAAGTTGGATGGCATATACTACCCCACACATTCTCTCCCTATCAGAAACTTGGCTAAAGCCACAAATCTCTGACAGTGAAATACTTCCACCTGGCTATAGTATATTTCACTCCGACAGACTTGCTAAAGCGGAGTAGCTATATAATACAACAGCCTAAATATCTCACCTTATCCCTCACCCATACCTAACTTCTACCCAGCAGAATGTATAATACTAAACTGCCATTTGAACCTTCAAAAGAAATTTGCTGTTGCTTCCATTTATCTTCCTTCAGGTAACAATTTACCTATCCTTGAAAACATTCTATCCTGGTTCTCCCGAAAGATACCATATGAAACCCTTATACTAGGTGATGTCAATATTGACTGGTCAAAACCCATTACTGACTCACCTCAACTCAGTATCCACCTATATGGCTTCCACCAAATGATCACATCCCCCACTCGCTTCCACAAAATGTCAACATCAAGTAGTACAACTGACTGGATTCTTACTAACTCTCCCCACCACTACCATAATCCTACCCCCTTAATTGACTCCCTTAGTGACCATCTCCCTACCTCTATCTTAAGATACTACTCTCCAGCACCAAAACCACACCTAACTAAAGACTGTCGGAAACTATCCAATTTCAATTCCACTCAATTCAACTCTATTCTCTCTAGTATAGACTGGACCATCCTAAAACAAATCCCACTAGACAATGCTGTAAGTATGTTTAACAACATATTTTTGAATACTCTAGACTCCCTAGCTCCTTCTAGGAAAATCGGAATTAAATCTAATTTTGCTCCTTGGCTATCTAAAGAAACAAAGTCACTAATGAAACAACGGGACAGTGCTTGGAAAGCCTGGACTAAAACAAAACAACTCCCCCTCCTTCACAAATATAGACAACTAAGAAACCTATCAAAAAACATACTACATTAGATAAAAAATCCTACTACACCTCTGCACAGCTATGCAACTCATCTAACCCTCGTAAATACTGGTCTACCCTGAACAAAATCCTCTAACCAGGTAGACCTTCTAACCCCTCCCCCTACCCAGACTCATCTCCTGAAGAAACCGCTACCCTCCTAAACAAACATTTTATTGATACCGCCCAGAATCTCATACCTACTAAGCCAAACTTAACATCACAACCTACAGCACCCAACACTTAAACCTCAACTCAGTTCTCCTTTCAGCCCATTTCTACCTCTTATATTAAATCTTTACTTCTTAAGCTCAAACTCTGTTCTGCCTCCACAAACAAACTACCACATACCTTCCTTAAACTTGCTGCTGACTCTATTGCCTACTCTGTCTCTGCACTAATAAACAGATCAATTTTTGAAACAACTGTTCCTACTTTGTGGAAATCTTCCTTCACTATACCATTACACAAAGGAGGGAACTCAACTGACCCCACAAACTACCGACCCATTGCCATTCTACCCCCCCAAGATACTAGAAAAATGTATCTGATATTTTTAATCCTCGTTCATTCCTTACACATGGGGTATCGGTTCCGAGCTTGGAACCAAGCCGGCCATTTTACAAGCTCGCGTCAGCTTCAAACTCTCGAGCTAAACTCTTACCCACAATCCCCCTCTCCCTGTTACCTCAGATTTCATTTGCTGCATTGCCATTCAGTCGTGTCAAGCTACTTCTCTTGAGCTAAGTACTTTCAATTGTTGTTTAATAGTTTTACAGATTACTTTTCTGTCAGGAAAGTTCATATTTTATTGCCTCTTACCCTATCGCATCCAGCGTTCATAATTTACCACTTTTACTGTGAGGTATTCTCTCTTTACCATTGTTGTAATCCTTTTCTCTTTTCTCTCATACCTTCGGGTACTCTCTTGTACCATTGCTGGTACCTTCTCTATTAATTAATTTACTGTCATGACAGATAAGAAAGGTAGTCCGGGGTTTAAGCGGTGTTCTGATTGTGGACACAAACTGCCTACTTCTGATGCACACTCTTTGTGTGTTTATTGTTTGGGAGCTTCCCATTTGTCTGTTGACCCACCCTGTACTATTTGTGAGAACTTTTCTAATAGAACCTTGTTGAAAAGGAAAAACAAGCTGCTACTGAAGGGACTTCTAAAATCTCCCTTTTCAGAGGCTATTTCTGGGTCGGAGGCCTCAACCCCTCCTCAACTCCTCCTAGAGCCCATAAAAAAACTTTGGATGTTCCTACTAAGGCTAAATCTTTGCCTTCATCCCTGGCTGGGGACTCCCACCAACCAAAACTTAAAAAGGCTAAAGTTTCGGCTCCAGAGCTCTCTCAGTCAGCCCCAGTGCTTTTGGTGCCTAGACCTTCTGCACTGAGACCTTCGGCTCCATTAGTGATTTCAGCTCCATCTTCTCCTGCAGCCTTCTATATATCGGCACCAAGGGGCTTCTAGGTTCATACCATTACCACTGTATCGGCACCGACCGTTCAGTCGGCGCAGACCTTGACCACGTTGGCTCTGAGATCTTCATTGGAACCAACACCTTTATTGTTGACTCCTGTCTTGTCGGTTCCAGCTTCAGCACCGACAACCACTTCGGCACTGATCCCTGTGTCGGTGCAGACCATGATCTTGGCACTGATGACTTCTTCGGTGCAGACAACAGTAGTCCAGTCTCTATCGGCACCGTTGTCCTCGGTGCGGTCTGATGAGATGGGCACCGAGTCTGCCTCTTCTGTGGACAGGCCTGTTTCTCCCTCAGTCTCCATGAGGTCCACTAGAAGCCTTTACCGACATGACGTGTTGCATCTTGTGGACCAGGTACTCTTGGCCAGAGGTATCCCTCCCCTCAGGAACTATCCTTCCTTGGGAGATGATCACCCATCTCCAAAGACCCCTTCTTATTCTTCTCCTTCATTGCCTTTGAATTCCATGGATATAGCACAGTCTTCCCCTTCTGCGGTTCCCTTTATGGATCTCACTAATGAACCGCAGTTGCCTTCATGGCAGGAAAGTTTTGCTATGACACATGATGTCAGTTGTGACACGCATAGTTTGCTGCTCCACAGCCATCCTGGGACTCCGGGTCAGCAGGCTGAGCCACTTAGGGGAGGGGTGACCCCTGTCCTAAACATGCCTCCGCTTCAGATGGACCAGCCTTCAAACTCATGGAGAAGGCTTTCACTGCTGCTGGCAATTCCAGACTGTCTATACTTCCGCCCTCCTCTGGTACACTGGTTTCACAAGTCGCACCTAGTGGACACCGGGTGCAGGGGCCGCAGGACATATTCCCTAGGAATCCCCTTTTCCACTGTCTTTTCCAGCTTCTCCCACTGAGTAGGTCCACCGGAAAAGTTAGTGTAAGAGGAAGCACATAGACTCCACAAAGGAGTCCGTCACTGAAGACACAGATTTCGATGAGGGGGAAGGATCCCTCGGTCACCCTCTGAGGTATCCTTTGGTGGTATCCTCGAAATCCTGAAACAGAGAGGTGACTGGCAGTCCTCTAATCTGACCTCTGAGGAATCTGTGTTCCTGCAGGCCTTTCGGGCCTGGCTCCCTACTGCTTGGGTTATGCCACCTGCCGATGAACTTGTCCGGCTCATCATGCAGTGTGCTTGGAAGGCTTCTGATACTGTCGAAGCTATTCCCCGGAGGCCAGATAAGATCTTGTCCCCTCCTGCTTCGGATCCTCATTGGTCCAAAGGTCTTCCTGTGGATACTTTTAAAGCCAAAAAGTGAAAAACAAGCCAAGGAACAGAATAAACAGTACAAACTGCATTTAATAGAATAGAATAAGTGCTTTCGGAATAGTCGATGCTCTTCCTTCATCAACTATTCCGAAAGCGCTTATTCTATTCTGTTTTAAACAGTTTTGTTCTTCGTTCTGTTCTGTTTTTTGGCTTGTTTTTTTTTTTTTTTTTTTTTTTTTTTTTTATTTGTTTTAGTCTTCCTGTGGATACTTTGGTGGTGATGGCTGCAACAAAAAAGGATCTGGCAGAAGAAGAAAGCCAGACTGTCCATCTGCCTAACAAAGAGTCCCAGGCCCTGGACAGGATAGGGAAGCGCACCTTTGCTTCAGCGACCTTTGCTATCAGGTCCCTGAATTATATGGCACATTTTACCAGGCTTCAGAGGGATCTGGTTTCTGAGCTCTCTGAAACCTTGGCTAGTGCCGTGTCTGATGAGGTCCATGACAAAGTGGCCTCTCAGCTGGCCACCATTGAATCTATATCTAACTCCTCTATGTGATTGATATCTCACACATCAGAAGGATCAGCTACAGCAGCGGGTTCAGCTGCGGTCTTGAAATGACACACCTGGATGCGCTTATGCAACTTCATGGAACCCTTTAAGTCTTCCTTTCTTAATGCCCCCATTGAGGCCTCCTCGTTATTTGGGCCGAAAGTTAAAAGCACACTGGCCAGATGTGAACAGGATGGTAAGATCCTTTCTGCCATAGGTGTCTGTTATTCTTCCCCTCAACGTGCTTTCTCCTGAAACCAAAAGAGTGGGAAGATATGGTTCAAGAAATCTCAGGGTCCTTTCTGTGACACACAGGCCGAGTTCTCCCCCAGAGGCAGAGGAGGAAACTCACAGGGAAGATGCTCCTTTTGGGGCAGAGGGGGTCTGCATAACCAGGGTTCCAGGGATTCTTTCCCTGGTCAATCCTACCAGCGCTTCTGAAGAGTGGCCCAACTCCTTTCCTCTGGAGGTGGTTGGGGGACGTTTCTCCTTGTACCCTTCTGCCTGGCTAACCATCACCACTGATTCTTGGGTACAAAGGATTATAACCAGAGGTTATCATATCCCCTTCGATCTTTGTCCCGTCCCTTCAAAAAATCTTCCTGATGTTCCACCCAGTCAAAGGGAAGAAGCAGCACTAGAGATAGAAAAGCTGCTAAGAAAGAGAGTCATCCAAATAGTCCCTCCCCAGATAGGATCCAGATTCTACTCAAGACTATTTATGGTGCCAAAGAAAACCGGGGACTGGAGAGCAATTTTGGATCTCAGTGTATTGAACAAGTTTGCAAGAGTACAAAAATTCCGGATGGTCACAATACAGTCTATCCTCCCACTTTTGGAAAAAGATGATTGGATGTGCTCTATAGATCTTCAAGATGCACACTACCACATAAAAGTGGACAGGCCATCAAGAAGATTTCTGCACTTCCGTGCCGGAGCCAGTCACTACCAGTTCAGAGTACTGCCCTTCGGACTCTCTACAGCTCCCAGAATGTTCACAAAGTACATGGCAGTTGTCACAGCTCACTTGCAACTTCAAGGATTCCAGGTGTTTCCATATCTAGACGACTGGCTCATTTCCACCCCCACCAGACATCTACTGGAAAAAGCCCTGGCATACTCTCTACTCACTGCTCAAAGGCTAGGAATAACCATAAACTGGCAAAAATCCAATCTCACCCCATCTCAGTTGACAGAATTCATAGGTATTATCCTGGACACAAAAAACTGCAGAGCTGCTATTCCAGAGCACAGAATTCTAAGGATAAAGCAACAACTAATTCCAATCCTTTCAAAGGAAAAATCCACGGCTCACTCGGTTCTACAGCTGTTGGGTTCTATGGCAGACTCCGTCACCATTGTTCCCCTGGCCAGGTTTCACATGAGGCTTCTACAATGGCTACTGCTCACTAAATGGTATCCTTTTCAGCATCTTCTTTCAGCCATGATTCGAGTAACCTACATGTGCAAACAGGATTTAAATTGGTGGATGACACAAAATCTCTCACAATGGTCTCACCCCTTCTCCCCCCAGCAACCCAAGGCCTCAGTGACCACGGGTGCCTCCCTGATAGGGTGGGGCGGCTATGTCAGGGACAGACTGTCCAAGGCACTTGGTCTGAACTGGAGGCCCATCTGTATATAAATGTTCTAGAGCTGTGGGCGGTGCTTCTGGCGTTGCAAGCATTCCATCCCCTGCTGCCATCTGGGACAATTGCGATTCAATCAGACAACATGGCGGTGGTCTGGTACATCAACAAGCAAGGTGGAACCATATCTTACCCCCTTTGTCAAGAGGCCATGAGGATATGGCAATGGGCGATGGCTACCAACCATTTTCTTCTAGCAATGCACATTCCCGGGAATTCCAACGTGATAGCAGACAGACTCAGCAAGTGCATTCTTCAACCTCATGAGTGATCCCTGAATCCCTTGATAGTGGCGGAGATCTTCCACCACTGGGGTCGTCCTTGCTGCTACCTCTTTACATCCCCAACCAACTACAAATGCAGAAACTACTTCGCCCTGATTCCCCCTCCAGGACAGTCACCCAGGGACGCTCTCATCTACGATTGGCCATCAGGTCTTCTTTACACATTTCCACCCTTTCCCTTCATTCCCCAGTTTCTGAAGAAAGCCCGTCGGTTGAAGAGCAAGGTGATCCTCATAGCACCATATTGGCCTTGACAGATTTGGTTCCCCTTCCTTTGGCCTCACCTACTAGATCGACCATGGATTCACCATCCAACCCCGGAGTTGATCTCACATCCACAGAACCTGATTCATCCCAACTTCAACAGCCTGAAGTTCACGGCTTGGCTACTCCAATTTCCTTGATTGCCAGGCAGAATGATCTTTCTTTGCCAGTACGTGATATTCTCATTGTTTCTCATAAGTCTTCCACTAGAATTACTTATCTGAGCAAGTGGAAAAGATTTACTTGTTGGCTAAAAGATAAACAAGTAGACCCCTTTTCAGCACCAGTATTGATAATACTAGACTATCTGGCTGACCTGTTTCAATCGGGTCTATCGACCTCCACCATTAGAGTTCATTTGGCTGCAATTTCTAATTTTCATGAGGGTGTCCAAGATTCCTCTCTAATGTCCCATAAATTGTGCAAGACCTTTTAGAGAACCTATTCAACCACGGGATTTATCATTAGTTCTACAAGCTCTGACAATGTCACCTTTCAAACCAGCCTCTTCTTGTGACCTCAAGTATTTGTCATGGAAAACCTTGTTTTTGGTCACCATTACTTCTGCCAGATGTATTTCTGAGCTTCAAGCTTTATGTATCAAGAGTCCATACTTGATTTTTCATAGAGATAGAGTGTCTCTAAGAACTAATCTGTCATTTCTGCCTAAAGTGAAATTTGAAATGTCCATTAATCAAGCCATTGAATTGCCAGTTTCCTTTCCCAATCATTCAAACAGAGGAGAGTATTGCCTACATACCCTAGATATCCACAGGCAAATCCATTTTTACTTAAACAGGACTAAACCCTTTCGTAAATCTGACCAGTTATTTTTGACCTTTTCTGGACCTAGATTAAGATCTGCTGTTGCCAAGGTCACATTAGCTAGATGGATGAAGGACTGTGTGACCTTCATTTATACACAATGTAATATCTCGTTGCCTACTACCATGAAAGCTCATTCAACAAGGTTGGTAGCAACTTCTGCTACCTTCCATGCCAGAGCTTCTTTACATGACATCTGTGCAGCTGCAACTTGGGCTATGCCTCATACCTTCATCAATCATTACAAATTGGTTTGGCCTCCAGGGGAAGAGCATCTTTCGGTTCTATGGTGCTCAGGAATGCCCTTCCATGAGAGCATCCCAGGAATACAGGTAGCTGGGGACTCTGTCCCATGCGTAAGGAATGAACGAGGATTAACAATATCAGATAAAGAAGTTATGTCTTACCATAACATTCCATCTGTATTGTTGATCTTCGTTCATTCATTATGACCCTCCCTCCTTCCCTCTCTTGTGGTTTCTAGTGGATCTCACCATCCAGTTCTCTTAGGTTATTTGACCAGAGGTAGCCTGTACCTTCTTTGACTTGCAAACTCAGTCTGAGATAACAGGGAGAGGGGGATTGTGGGTAAGAGTTTAGCTCAAGAGTTTGAAGCTGACTTGAGCTTGGAAAATGCATAATGACTGAACGAGGATCAACAATGCAGATGGAACATTATGGTAAGACATATCTTCTTTATTCACACACAGCTTCTTAACCACCTCTTCAAACACAAACTACTCACCCCACCCAACATGGATTCCGTCCCAACCACAGTACTACCACTGCCCTCCTTTCCTTCACTCACACTATTGCAGAGACAATGGATAAAAATAAACTTGTCTCTTGTCTCTTCCTCGACCTCTCAAAGGCTTTCAATACTGTTTCTCATCCTTTACTGCTATCCAAACTCTCAAACCTACACCTATCCACATCCTCCCTAACATGGGTCACCAGCTACCTAACCGGAAGGCAACAATCCGTCAGATGGCTCTCATCCATCTCCCCATTCCTTCCTACCCCCACTGGTGTACCCCAAGGCTCCATCTTAGGTCCCCTCCTGTTTAATGTATTCACCAATGACCTGTCTACCTCCTGCAAAGAGTCTTCCCTCATACAATATGCTGATGACTCCACACTTACATATATCTCCAACAACATCTCCAAGCTCCATACCTTAACCCAACAAGCCTTCCTTTCCACTGAGCAATGGCTATCTGACAACCAATTGATTCTAAACCCCAAAAAGACTAAGCTCCTGCTCTTCCTACACCGATCTCTTGCCCATCATAAATCATCATTTTTCATCAAATCCTCAAACAACACAACTATTCAACCTGATACCCATACAAAACTACTTGGGAGTCATAGTAGATGACAAACTTCAATTCAACCTCCACTTACTCCAATGCATAAAGAAAACACATCAAAAACTAGGTTTACTTTATAGAAGCAAACAATTTCTCACCCCAGAGGCTAGACTGACACTTGGACAGGAAGTACTCCTCCCCTCCCTCCTTTATGCCGCCCCTATTCTTACCAACATACAAGTCACCACCCTGAATAAACTACAACAAACTTATCACAAAATAGCTAGATTCATCACCAACTCACCATACAACACACACCATTGTATTGCATTAAATTCTGTCCAATGGCTAGAACTCCCCCAACAACTGCTTCTATCTCAATTTCAAATACTACACTCTATTCTCTACAAATCCTCTTTCTGTCCATCTTTCTCACCCTTAGTCTCCACCTATACTCCATCCAGACCCTCCGTACATCAAACCAACAGCTACTAGACATATATCAACCAAACAAATCTATTGGGAAAATACCCTATAAACATACTGTCACCAATGCCTGGAACAAACTCCCCCTTAACCTACGATCCATTACCTACTACACCCAGTTTAAAAATGAACTAAAAACTTTTCTACTTAACTCCAAGTCTTGCTCTTGTCATAAACCCACCTAGTCTCCTTCTCCTGTCTCACACTTTTGCTACACACCATTCTGAAGAAAAAAAAAATTTTGATGATGGAACTTCATGTATGTATTTTATGTGTTAACAGCTTTGTAATTGTTCTCTTCTATACTCAACTTTGTTATTGTTTGTACTCAACTTTGTTATTGATAACAGCTTTGTAAACCCTTCAATTATGTTAGTACTATACTTCTGCATGCAATCAATGTACTATTATGCAATTTTCTGGTGCTTTTCTCCTCGCGTCTCCACTGAAAATGGGCCAAAAGCCCAGTTGGACTAACCTGGTTAACAAATGACAATAAATAAATAAATAAATAAATAAATTTAAACAGGGAAGAACATTGTTTAATAAACCGAATTAGACAGGATGATTCATTGAGAATAATGAAACCCGATAAGGGTGGGGGATCATCTTGTTTAATAAAGTAGACTATGTAAATGAGCTAACTATGGCATTTTCAGATACAGAAAAGTATCAAACAGCTTCTAGGAATGAATTATTCCTGGCACATAAAAAAATTCAACTTTTTTTGGAAGATTCTCCCTTGCAAAGGGCCATTTCAGAAGAGCTTTCTGGATTCCTTAAAACTGACCATCCTGTGATATCTGTAGACTTTGGTATTCCAAAGGTACATAAGAATGCACAGCATCCACCTTTTAGGATAGTTATTTCAACTCAAAATAGTTCATCTTATGCATTGTGTACCTTCATTGGTAGGATCCTGAAAGACTCTTTAAAACCAGTAGATTATATATTTAAGGACTCTGGGATTTTCTTTGTAAATTCAATGATAGACGGTACACAGAACATTGTATGTTTATCACTGTGGATGTGGTTGATTTATTTACTTCAATCCCACACAGTGAAGGTTTGGACCTTTTTTATGAGACCATAAGGGAATTAACAAACTTAAGTGGTAATATGATTAATTTTGTAATGGCAACTATGGATTATATTTTGTCAAATAATTTTTTCACATTCGAAGGTGAATATTGTAAACAGGTGCAGGGCGTTGCAATGGGCACAACATGTGCCTGCATGAATGCCAATCTGGTACTGTATGCGTGGGAGAAAAAACATATTTTCAGCAGTGCATATAGTCAGTCATGGTCTACATATTTCTATTATCTGGATGATATTTTCATCCTATGGAATGATAATCAGGTGGATTTCACAGAATTTATAGATTATGCTAACCAGATCTGTGCTTATTTTAAATTCACATTTCTTTGTTCTGAAAAATCTATTAATTATCTAGATTTAGCTATTTTTAAGGATAGGGTCAATAATATCTTTTCCTCAAAAATCTACAGGAAAGATACTTTTTCTAATAATTATTTAGATTTCCTTAGTTGCCACCCCTCACATTATAAGAAAAATATTTTTAAAGGCCAGCTGATGAGGGCAAGTAGAATGGGTTCTAATAAAGAAGTGTTTTAAAAAAAAAAGTCTTTCGGCTTTAACCAGTTAAGGGTCGCCACAGCGGAACTACGGTCTGCTAATGATTGGCAGTGGATTTTTATAGTGCCAAGTTGCCAGCCCGACGCCCAACCTTCAAAGAAGGCATACCCATTCACGCACACACCTACCTGCATGTCTTTAGATGTCACTTGACCACAGGGAGGACATGCAGACTCCACACAGAAGGTGCTCCAGCTGAGAATCGAACGGGAGAACCTCTTGCTGTGAGGTGACAACGCTAACCGCTGCACCACCTAGGACTGAGCATGTTTAAACTAAGAGGTTACCCTGACAAATTTTTAACAACGATAGTTAATGAAGTTTTGGATGGTTGGGTGAATAAGTTTAAACCATTATTGGGGAGTGGTACCCCATTTTCCCCTGTCCCTAAGATTCAAGAACTAAATAGTTCAAGATTTAGATCAGGGATGGTGATACCCTATTGAGAAGGGGAAAAAGTAGTAAGAATAATACTTAAAAAGAACTGGAATATTTTTAAAAACAACCAGGAGATTTTTAATATTTTGGGTGAGACCCCTACCTTTGTGTATAAAATGGGTAGAAATATTAAATACTTAGCAGAATACACAATATTCAAACCATTGGTCCTGAAACGCACCACCAAGTGTGGACGATGCAGTCAATGTCACTGGATTTTAGATAGTGACACCATCTATATTAAAGGGAACAGGCAAGGTACTAATCTGCAAAAGGGCAATTGTAATACAAAAGGCATGGTGTATATTTGTGTTTGTCAGACATGTCAGAATTAATATGTAGGTAAAACTGAGAGGCAACTTAGAACTAGGATTTACGAACACACATACACTATAGCCAAGTGTAATTCTACTAATGCCCTTTTTAGACACACACAGATATGTCAAAGTGATGAAAAACCAAAATGCAAGTTTGGTATATTAGCAGTA